>NW_026652278.1:53708746-53918526 GCF_009828535.3 Hylobates moloch | reverse complement strand
AGCGATATAGACCAATGGAACAGAACAGAGCCCTCAGAAATAATGCCACATATCTACAACTATCTGATCTTTGACAAACCTGACAAAAACAAACAATGCAGAAAGGTTCCCTATTTAATAAATGGTGCTGGGAAAACTGGCTAGCCATATGGAGAAAGCTGAAACTGGATCCCTTCCTTACACCTTATAGAAAAATTAATTCAAGATGGATTAAAGACTTAAATGTTAGACCTAAAACCATAAAAACCCTAGAAGAAAACATAGGCAATACCATTCAGGACATAGGCATTGGCAAAGACTTCATGTCTAAAACAACAAAAGCAAAGGCAACAAAAGCCAGAATTGACAAATGGGATCTAACTAAACTAAAGAGCTTCTGCACAGCAAAAGAAACTACCATCAGAGTGAACAGGCAACCTACAGAATGGGAGAAAATTTTCACAATCTACTCATCTGACAAAGGGCTAATATTCAGAATCTACAATGAACTCAAACAAATTTACAAGAAAAAAACAAACAACCCTATCAACAAGTGGGCAAAGGATATGAACAGACACTTCTCAAAAGAAGACCTTTATGCAGCCAACAGACACATGAAAAAATGCTCATCATCACTGGCCATCAGAGAAATGTAAATCAAAACCACAATGAGATACCATCTCACACCAGTTAGAATGGCCATCATTAAAAAGTCAGGAAACAACAGGTGTTGGAGAGGATGTGGAGAAATAGGAACACTTTTACACTGTTGGTAGGACTGTAAACTAGTTCAACCATTGTGGAAGTCAGTGTGGCGATTCCTCAGGGATCTAGAACTAGAAATACCATTTGACCCAGCCATCCCGTTACTGGGTATATACCCAAAGGAATATAAATCATGCTGCTATAAAGACACGTGCACACATATGTTTACTGTGGCAATATTCACAATAACAAAGACTTGGAACCAACTCAAATGTCCAACAATGATAGACTGGATTAAGAAAATGTGGCACATATACACCAGGGAATACTATGCAGCCATAAAATATGATGAGTTCATGTCCTTTGTACGGACATGGATGAAGCTGGAAAACATCATTCTCAGCAAACTATCACAAGAACAAAAAAACCAAACACCGCATGTTCTCACTCATAGGTGGGAAGTGAACAATGAGAACACATGGACACAGGAAGGGGAACATCACACACCAGGGCCTGTTGTGCGGTGGGGGAAAGGGGGAGGGATAGCATTAGGAGATATACCTAATGTTAAATGACGAGTTAATGGGTGCAGCACACCAACATGGCACATGTATATATATGTAACAAACCTGCACGTTGTACACATGTACCCTAAAACTTAAAGTATAATTTTAAAAAATCACAGAAAGTACAAAACAAAGGTGATACTAAATGACTGTCACAAAAAAATAATTTTTTTTCAAATGTTGACATATATAGTATTTGATTTTTAAATATTCTAGTGTGATAAAGCATACTTTTGTGAAAATAAAATTTCTATGCCCCAGACAAAAAAATAAAATAAAATAAAATAAAATAAAATCAGTTCTATTTTCTTTATTTGTTCAATCAAATCAACGTTTCTCATCCTGGCTGAATATGACAAATAACTTAGATTTAGATTCCCCTAGCACTACTCAGCTCACCTCTCCATCCAGTATTACGTAATCACAAAGAGTACTGTTCTTTAGTAAGTCTTCTCGTAATACAAGAATTTGATAACATACAATGACTTTAACTACTTTTAAATACATATGTATTTTTATACACAGACTTTCTTCAATAAGAATGGGGATAACTTTAAAATTTGTTTACTTGTTTACATTTTCTAAAAACATATCAATAAATCATGGAGATATCCAATGGAAAGATGGCATTACAGTGTTTCTTAAATCTCATGAAATGAGTAGGTCATAAGTACTCCAGAAAGACCAATCTTTTCACCTCTGATGACTCACCTTAGATATTTGGTACTTGATTTTTCACAAGAATAAGAAGTGCAAGAAAAAACAGCACACTATATTAAATGCAGTAGTAATTAAAACAAGCATCAAATTTAATCACAAAATTCTACATATTACGTTGTTTTTTCTGACAGAAGAAACATTTGATAAACAAAATAATAAAATTTTTACTGCTCATTTTAGTGAGTCAACAGCTATTTGTTGGGTGCCCCTTATTATCACAACATAAGGTGGTGTATCCCACTCCATCTCCAGTGGCCAGTGTATTGTAATATAATGGTAATGTGTAGATTTACTTATTGACCACACAGAACGGATCTGCATCACAGTCTGAAGCTCTCCTGTCCCCATCTTGCTCCATTTCATCCCCTGCCCCAATACACACATCTCTTTCCACAGGTGTCAGGTCTGAATTGTGGGGCTGCACTGGGCTCTGCCCTCCTGCTCTCTCAGGCACCCCTGCAAATTGGCAGAGATGCTTCGTAGGTAATCGTGATACTTTTGTGCCTGATAAAACATGGAAAGAGAAAGGGAAATGGGGCTCAAGGGAAACTCCTGGAATTCTGGTTGGAGCATGTGAGATGGGAACACTGAAGTGGGGACAATTTTAGGAGGAGATCCCAAGTTCATTTGGGGTCAAGCTAAGAATGAGGTACCTATGGAAAGTCCATTTTAATCCAGTTACCTTGTAGTATAAAGAACATAGTTTGGGAAACTATTACAATTTAGTAAATATCTTTCACACTCAACAATATTCACTGAGGATCTTAAATATTTCACATTTCACTGTGAAACTCAGGGAAGCAGCTGATGTTGCACATGGGCCTCAGTTTCACACAGTGGAATAATCAGTTGAAGAGTTTCCCAAAAGTGCCTCAAGTTTCAGTTCCCAATCATAAATGGGGATGGTAACTTCTGCCTGGCAAGGTGGCTGTGACTTAGCCCAGTGGCTACGATGGGGAAGGCACTTAAAAATGTTTATTTTGTATTCTTTTTCCTTTCTCAGTTAACACATTTGTTAAGCACAAGTAATATTAATCCGCTCATCAGATGGTTATAAATGCATATATAAGGGTTTAATTAAAGATATCCTGGAAGGCACGATGTAACATTTGGCTGGCATCGAAGGGCTTTAACAGCATGCAGCATGTCGCAGTGGAAGGTGTCCTTTACTTATGATAGCTATGAGAGAGGGGGAATATTTCCAGCAGCACAGGCTGCAAGAAGAAAAAGAGCCTGAGTATGGTGTCCAAACAGAAGAGTACATGTTCCAAATAATACCCTGTTGCAGTCACCAAAACAGAAAACGGCTATGAAAAGAACATAGTCTATCACATCATAGATAACACACGTGTGGAAGAAACGGTTTTGTAAATTGTTTTCTCTTTTTGTAGTATAAAAAGGGAAAACAATTTGCTTCTGGTTAAGGGTGGATGTACTATATCCTTGTACTATTTTTCACTGTCTACCTTTGTCAGAAGGGCCACTGTGATTTATTTCTTGGAGAACTATTAATAGAATTTGCGTGGCAACTAGTGAGGGGATGAAAATTCATTCTGTAAGATCTGCTTGATGGATAGTACAGAAACCAAATCTGCTTGCAGATGTGGAAATGCACCAGGTTGACACTTTCTGCTGCTCTTGCACTATATACCATAGAGTACCCAGCCTTCCTAAAATATGTATTTAATATTTAGACCAAAAAACCACAATTTCTTGATATGCCAAAAGGTCAAGTAATGCCTGAAGCCACTGCAGACAGCTTGGCAGCAAATTCCCTTGCAAAAAGCAGCTTCTTCTATGAAAAATAAATCATTTGCTTCTTCACTGAGAATTTTAAAATTCACTTTTTTTCAGCTAATATAAGGTTACCACCAATTTCCTGAAAACCCAAACACAATTTCAAAACCCCAAAATTATGTTGACAAAGAAGTATTTCCAATTCACTTCCCCGTCAAGCTAAATGAAGAAAAATGTTCAAGATTCCCCACATCATGATGGTTCCTCTTCACCCGGTTCACATATGCAGTAAGCAGAGGCAAAGTATTTATCGAACCCATATGGACACTTGGAAATGTTAACAATTTTGTTTAAAGCAAAAATAAATTCAACTATGTCAGCATTTCAGGAATTTATAGCCAAAGACCACAGTTAAAACATGCCAAAAATCTCATTCTAACCAGAAAGCATTTTCAAACTTTTCCAGAATGAACATTTTTATCATAATGATCACAGACTCTCCAGAGTTTAACTGGATACTGGCATCTGGGTAGAAAGTGGCCTAAAATCCTTGCCAAGTCGGCAAGTCACAGAGAGGGGGTGCTCATCCTCTACTAGGTGAAGATAATCAGAGGCAGGGTGGCAGATGAATACTTAAACACAGTCCCAGCTTTGTGTTAAAGTCTTCCTCATTTTTGCCCAGGACCCTGTGCAGGTTAGTGACAACAGTCACAGACTTTTCCCACAGATGGAAGTGTACGTTACACTACCTAGGGCAGAGATCAATACAAATCCCTTAAGAGGTGGCTACTACTTGTCTTTCCATTTAACAGATTAGAAATCTGAGATGTTTACAGTGAGGTACAATAACTTGCCCATAATTTCAAAGTACAACTAGTAACTGGCTGACGCAGGACAACATACATAGTTCTGCATCAAGACACCATGCTAACTACTATCCTATACTAGAGTGAAAGAGGCTTATATCAGAAAGAAAACCACTTCCAAGATTATCAATGCCAACTAGCAATGCATTTATGATGCTAGGCTGACTGGCCCTGATCAACAGCGGCAGCCAGTTAGCCATGTGATTGATTTTTAGAGGAATCTCAGAAGCTGAGTAAGCAAGTTACCAAGAGAGTAGCTCCAATAGCTGCATCAACAGCAAACCATAGAAACAGGCTTCAGCAGATGGCACTGGTGAAGGAGAGTATCTGAGGTGCTATAGCTATCCTAGATGAGACTTGGTTACTACCAACGCAATCCAGATTACAAAAATCTCCACAGAAATGTATTGTGGACATTGTACCTGTGATTATTCCTCTAGTTTTAAGCAAGTGTGTTCTCTGAGCATAAAGCTAAGTATACCCAAGTAAGGCAACAGGGAATAGTAAAAGAGGAATACTTTTTTTTACAGATTAGAATCACAAGACATTGCACTGGCAGTGAAAGGACGTGTTAAAGCTCACATAATCACAAACGCTTCCATTCATTCACTCACTCACAAAAGGTTTTGAACACCTACTATGCACTAGGTATTGCCTCAAGGGCTAGTGATTGTTTCACAAAGTTCTATTTTTAGAGATTCATGGAAATTAAGAGTTACAGGTGTTTACAAAATCATGTTTGATTAGCTACAATCATGCTTAATCTCCCTACACAGTAACAGTGTTAAATATTACAAGCATACCTCATTTTATTGTGCTTTGCTTTATTATTATGCTTTATAGATACTGTATTTTTTGTTTGGGGGCTTTTTTTTTTTTAAAACAAATTTAAGGTTTGTGGACATCATGCATCAAGCAAGTCTGTCAGTGCCATTTTTCCAAAAGCAAAGTGCTCACTTTGTGTTTCTGTGTCATGTTTTGGTAATTCCTGCACTATTTCAAACTTTTCCATTATTATTGTATTTGTTATGGTGATCTGTGATCAGGGGATGTTACTATTGTAAATTGTTTTGGGGCATCACAAACCAAACCACATAAGACAGCAATTTTGTGTGTGTGTGTGAGGCAAGGTCTCACTCTGTTGCACAGGATGGAATGCAGTGGTGCAAAATACAGCTCACTGCAGCCTCAACCTCCTGGGCTCAAGCAATCCTCCCACCTCAGGCTCCCAAGTAGTTGGGACTACAGATGTGCATCACTACACACGGCTAATTTTTTTATTTTTTGTAGAGACAGGGTTTCACCACGTTGCCCAGGCTGGTCTCAAACTCCTGGGCTCAAAGAATCCTGCCTCAGCCTCCCAGAGTTCTGGGATTACAGGTGTGAGCCAATGCGCCTGTCTGAGAAGGCAAATTTAACTGACAAATGATGTGTGTGCTCTGACTGCTCCACTGACCAGCATATACATATATATATATGTGACCCGCTGCCTTGGTCCTCCTTATTCCCTAAGAAAGAACAATACTAAAATTAGGACAATTAATAACCCTACAACGGCTTCTAAATGTTCAAGCAGAAGGAAGATTCACATACCTCTCACATTAAATGAAAAGCTAGAAATGATTAAGCTTAGTAAGCAAGGCATGTTGAAAGCCAAAACAGGCCAAAAGCTAAGCCTCTTAAACCAAACAGTTGGCCAAGTTATGAATGCAAATGAAAAGTTCTTGAAGGAAATGAAAAGTGCCACTCCAGTGAACACACAAATGATAAGAAAGAGAAATAGCCTTGATATGGTTTGGATCTGTGTTCCCACAAAATCTCATTTTGAATTGTAATCTCCAACGTTGGAGGTAAGGCCTGGTGGGAGGTGACTGGATCATTCAGGTGGATCCTTCATGAATGGTTTAACGCCATCCCTCTTGGTACTGTCATGACAACGAGTGAGTTTTTGAGAGATCTGGTTGTTTAAAAGTGTGTAGCACCTCTCCTCCACTTCCTCCCTCTCTCTCTCTCTCTCTCCCCTTGTCCTGCTCCTCCCATGTAAGACACCTGCTCCCACTTTGCCTTCCGCCATGAGTACAAGCTTCCTGAGGCCTCCCCAGAGGCAGATGCTGCCAAGCTTCCTACACAGCCTGACAACCACAAGACAATTAAGCCTCTTCTCTTTAACAATTACTCAGTTTCATGTATTTTTTTATTATAACAGTGCAAGAACAGACTAATACAGAAAACTGCTGCCAGGAGTGGGATATTGATACAAAGATACCTGAAAATGTGGAAACAATGTTGGAACTGGGTAACAGGAAGAGGTTCAAAGAGTATGGGGGGTTCAGAAGAAGACAGGAAGATGAGGGGGAAGATGAAGGAAGTTTGGAACTTCCTAGAGACTTATTGAGTGGTTGTAACTAAAATGCTGGTAGTGATATGAACAGTAAAGTTCAGGCTGAAGAGGTCTCAGATGGAGATGAGGAACTCTTGGGGAACACCAATAGTCACTTTTGTTATGCTTTAGCAAAGAGCTTGCCTGGTTGTTCTTCTGCTCTAGGGATCTGTGGAACTTTGAACTCGAGAGAGATGATTTAGAGTATCTGATAAAAAAAATTTCCAAGCAGCAAAACATTCAAGTATATAGCCTGACTGCTTCTAATAACATATGCTCATATGCATGAGCAAAGAGGTTATCTGAAACTGGTACTCTTATTTAAAAGGGAAGCACAACATAAAAGTTGGGAAAAATTTGCAGCCTGGTTATGTGTTAGAAAAGAAAAGCCCATTTTCAAAGGAGGAATTCAAGCAGGCTGCAGGAATTTGCATAAACTCCCATCATAGGCAGGGAGCCCTGGGAGGACTAAATGGTTTCCTGGGCCAGGCCAAGGGCCCTGAAACCCTGCACAGCCTTAGGACACTGCTCCCGGTATCCCTACTGCTCCAGCTGCAGCCCTGACTCAAAGGAGCACAGGTACCACCCAGGACTCTGCTTCAGAAGGTGCAGGCTAGAAGCATTGGTGGTTTCCACATTGTGTTAAGATCACAGGGACATAGAATGAAAGACTGAGGCTTGGGAGCCTCTGCCTAGATTTTAGAGGATACATGAAAAAGCCTAGATGTCCAAGCAGAAGCCTGCTACAGGGGCAGAGCCCTCACTGAGAACCTCTAATAGGGTAGTGTGGAGGAGAATGTGGGGTTGGGGCTCCTACACAGAGTCCAAACTGGGGCACTGCCTGGTGGAGCTGTGAGTAGAAGGCCACTGTCCTCCAAACCTTGATATGGTAAACCACTGGCAACTTGCACCCTGCACTGGAAAGCCATAGGCACTCAATGCCAGCCCATGACAGCAGCCACAGGGGCTAAACCCCACAAGGCCACAGGAGTAGAGCTCCCCAAGACCTTAGGAGCCCACTTCTCATGCCAGTGTGCCCTGGATGTGGGACATGAAGTCAAAGGAGATTATTTTGGTTGGAGCTTTAAGATTTAATGACTGTCTTGCTGGGTTTCTGACTTGCATAGGGCCTGTAGCCCCCTTTTTTGCAGTTTTCTACCTTTTGGAACTGGAGTATTTTACCTAATGCCTATACCTTCATTGTATCTTGGAAGTAACTAACTTGTTTTTGATTTTACAGGCTCATGGGCAGAAGGGACTTGCCTTGTCTCAAATGAGACCTGAGACTTTGGACATCTGAGTTAACGCTGAATGAGTTAAGACTTGGGGGACTGTTGGGAAGGCATGATTGTATTTTGCAATGTGAGAAGGATATGAGATCTGTGGGGTCAGGGGCAGAAAGATATGGTTTAAATCTGTGTCCTCACAAAACCTCATGTTGAATTGTAATCTCCAGTGTTGGAGGTCGGGCCTGGTGGGAGGCAACTGGACCATGGGGTGGATTCTTCATGAATGGTTTAACAGCATCCCCCTTGGTACTGTCGTCACAATAGTGAGTGAGTTCTTGTGAGATGTGGTTGTTTAAAAGTGTGTAGCACCTCTGCCTCTTTCACTCTCTTCATCCTGCTTCTGCCATGTAAGATGGCTGCTAACACTTGGCCTTCACCATGAGAAAAAGCTCCCTGAGGCCTCCCCAGAAGGAGATGCCACCATAGTTTCTGTAAAACCTGTGGAATCATGAGTCAATTAAACCTCTTTTCTTTATAAATTACCCAGTCTCAGGTATTTCTTTAAAGCTGTGTGAGAACAAAAGCCTTATTGCTGATATGAAGAAAGTTTTAGTGATCTGAATAGAAAATGTAAGAAGCCACAACAAAGCCTAATCCAGAGCAAAGCCCTAACTCTCTTCAATTTTCTAAAGGCTGAGAGAGGTAAGGAAGCTAAAGAAGAAAAGTTGGAGGCTAAGACAGGTTCATAAAGTTTAAGAAAAGATGCCACCTCCATAACTTTAAAATGCAAGGTGAAGCAGCAAGTGCTGATATAGAAGCTGTAGCAAGTTATCCAGAAGATCTAGCTATGAAAATTGATGAAAGTGACTACACTGAACAACAAATTTTCAGTGTAGACAAAACAGCCTTCTGCTGGAAAAAAAGGTGTCATCTAGAACTTTCCTAGCTAGAAAGGAGAAGTCAATGTCTGCCTTCAAAGCTTTCAAAGACAGACTGACACTCTTGACAGGGGATAATGCAGCTGGTGACTACAAGTCGAAGCCAATGATCGTTTACCATTCCCAAAATTCCAGAATCCTCAAGAATTATGCTAAATCTACTCTGCCTGTTCTCTATAAATGTAACAAAGTCTGGATGACAGCACATGTGTTTGCAGTATGATTTGCTGAATATTTTAAGCCCACTGTTGAGACTTACTGCTCAGAAAAAAAAAAGATTCCTTTTTTTAATATTAAAATAAAAAACAAAATATTACTGCTCATTGACAATGCAC
Source organism: Hylobates moloch (assembly GCF_009828535.3). Taxonomy (NCBI): domain Eukaryota; kingdom Metazoa; phylum Chordata; class Mammalia; order Primates; family Hylobatidae; genus Hylobates; species Hylobates moloch. The sequence continues at coordinate 53,909,071 of NW_026652278.1, read as the reverse complement.
CTGGTCACAAAAGAGGTCTGACGAAGATGTACAAAAAGATTAATGTTTTCATGCCTGCTAACACAATATTCATTCTGTACCCCATGGATAGAGGAGTAATTATGACTTTCAAGTATTATTATTATTATTAAGAAACACATCTTGTAAGGCCATAGCTGACACAGTTATTCCTCTGACGGATCTTGGCAAAGTAAATTGAAAACCCCTGGAAAGGATGTATTATTCTAGGTATCATTCATGATTCACAGGAGGAGGTCAAAATAGCAATTATAACGGGAGTTTGGAAGAAGTTGATTCCAACTCTCATGGATGACTTTGAGGGGGTTCAAGACTTCACTAAAGAGAGTAGCTACAGTTGTGGTGAAAACAGCAAGAGAAATGTAATTAGAGGTTAAGCCTAAAGATATAAATGAATTTCTGCAATCTCAGGATACAACTTGAGTGGATGAGACATTGCTTCTAATGGATAGGCAAAGAACATGGGTTATTTGTCTTCTGATAAAGATGCTATGAAGATTGTTGAATGAAAACCAAAAATGTACAATACTATATAAACTTAGTTGATAAAGTAGTGGCAGAGTTTCAGAGGATTGATGCCAATTGTGAAAGAAGTTCTACTCTGAATAAAATGCTATCAGACAGCATCACATGCTACAGAGAAATCTTTCATGGAAGGAAGAGTCCATTGATGGGGCAAACTTGATTGCTGAGTTTCATAAGAAATTGCCACAGCCATCCTAACCTTCAGCAACCATCATTCTGATCAGTCAGTAGCCATCAACACTGAGGTAAGACCCTCCATCAGCAAAAAGATTAAGACTCGCTGAAAGCTCAGAGGATCACTAGCGTTTTTTAGCAAAAAAAGCTTTTTAAATTAAAGTATGCTAAAGAATGGGAGAAAATTTTGGCAACCTACTCATCTGACAAAGGGCTAATATCCAGAATCTACAATGAACTCAAACAAATTTACAAGAAAAAAACAAACAACCCCATCAAAAAGTGGGCGAAGGACATGAACAGACACTTCTCAAAAGAAGATGTTTATGCAGCCAACAGACACATGAAAAAATGCTCATCATCACTGGCCATCAGAGAAATGCAAATCAAAACCACAATGAGATACCATCTCACACCAGTTAGAATGGCCATCATTAAAAAATCAGGAAACAACAGGTGCTGGAGAGGATGTGGAGAAATAGGAAAACTTTTACAGTTGGTGGGACTGTAAACTAGTTCAACCATTGTGGAAGTCAGTGTGGCGATTCCTCAGGGATCTAGAACTAGAAATACCATTTGACCCAGCCATCCCATTACTGGGTATATACCCAAAGGACTATAAATCATGCTGCTATAAAGACACATGCACACGTATGTTTATTGCGGCACTATTCACATTAGCAAAGACTTGGAACCAACCCAAATGTCCAACAACGATAGACTGGATTAAGAAAATGTGGCACATATACACCATGGAATACTATGCAGCCATAAAATATGATGAGTTCATGTCCTTTGTAGGGACATGGATGAAACTGGAAAACATCATTCTCAGTAAACTATCGCAAGGGCAAAAAACCAAACACCACATGTTCTCATTCATAGGTGGGAATTGAACAATGAGAACTCATGGACACAGGAAGGGGAACATCACACTCCGGGGACTGTTGGGGGGTGGGGGGGGGGGGAGGGACAGCATTAGGAGATATACCTAATGCTAAATGACGAGTTAATGGGTGCAGCAAACCAACATGGCACATGGATACATATGTAACAAACCTGCACATTGTGCACATGTACCCTAAAACCTAAAGTATAATGATAAAATAAAAAAACAAAAAAAGACATAATGCTATTGCACACTTAACTACATGTAATGTAAACATAACTTTTATATGCATTGGTAAACTAAAAATGTGTGTGACTCACTTTAATGCGATATTTGCTTTATTGAGGTGGTCTGGAACCAAACCTGCAATGTCTCCAAGGTATGTCTGTACTTGATTAAGAAGAAGCTGCTAACTGACATTAATCAGGTTTGCTGCTAAAGGAATATAAATCCAGTTTCTAAAGATTATATTTTCAATACAAAAAGAAATCTACTTTTTAGTACAACTTTGCCAGGAATCCTTTTGTAATTCTTAAGTATGAACCGCCCCCACTCCACCCCACCATTTTTTTTTTTTTTTTTTTTGAGACAACATCTTGCTCTGTTACCCAGGCCGGAGAACAGTGGCATGATCTTGGCTCACTGTAGCCTCAGCCTCCCGAGCTTAAGTGATTCCCCTGCCTCAGCCTTCCAAGTAGCTGGGACTGCAGGCACACACCACCACACTCTGCTCATCTCTATATTTTTAGTAGAAACGGGTTTGCACCATGGTACACAGGCTGGTCTCGAACCCCTGGGCTCAAGTGATCTGCCCACTTCAGCCTCCCAAAGTGCTGGGACTACAGGCATGAGCCATTGCGCCCAGCCTGAAAACCATTTTTTAACTTAACAATCTGGTTAGATACTTCGGATATGTATGCACTAAGTTTTCTCAGAGAATTAAATGAATAAGATAAAATAAAGAATTTAAATCATATATATATTATTTTCTTACTGTCCCCTAGAAAATTCCATTTTCTATGGTATAGTTTTATTTGTAAAGAAAAGAGCAACACTAAATTCTATCATTTTTTGAAGGCAAATGTTAACATTAGTGAGACAAAGTTACAAAGCTCTGTAAAATAAGCATCTATGCTTACTTTTTAATCAACTCCTTACATTTCTAAAGCGACTTCATGTTTCCTCAATCTTCCATCCACATATATACCCCTCCTCCTCCTGGACTCAAAAGTCTGCCAAATTCTAGGAGGAAAAAGTTCCATTTTACGTAACAGTCTATACAACTGAATTTCACTGTGGTAAACTTCTTCCTTTGTATGTAGATTAAAAGATATTTCCCATCAACTGTGTATTCAACCTTAAGAAGCGACTGCAGAACATTCCATAGTAACAGATACATTTTTAAGATGATCACGCACAAAAATGGGCAGAGACTAATTCCAGTCACTCCCAAATAAAACATAACCAGCTGATTTCTTTTCAGTATGTAAGTAACAGACACAGGATGGATGGAGGCCTAACAGCTGTCTCCTACTTGTGCATGACATATAATAGCAACATTAGCTGTTGAAATCAGAAAGACAACAATTAAAGTGCTCAAAAATATACATGTGATACTTGAGTATACAACGGCAGTGCCAGGGTCCTATTGTAGAAGCTCTAAGCACTGTGAAGATGATGCGCTGCCCAGATGGATGAACTGTAGGTTCAAATCCCAGCCAAAGAACCTACAAGTTAAAGGAAACATACGAAGTTCCTTTAACTTCTCTAAGCCTGTTCTTGACTTTGAGATGTGATGCTCATCTCATTGAACTGCTATTCAGAAGAATTAGATAAATTATAAGACATGTAAAATCCAACAGCTGACTAGGTGGGTGTTCAATAAATTATAGTAATTTTCACTATTATTATTATTATTAAAACTGGTTAAATGATTAAATCCATTGTGGGTAGTCTTATCTGAATGAAAATACACATGCTTATCTGGTCTCATTTTTAACTTTTCCCATTGAAGCTTGCAAACAATTTTAAACGACAAGGGAAGAGTTAGTCAGATGATTGAATTTTCAGTCTAATTAAAATTACATTGCAAAAGCAATAGATTCTAATCCCTTGTGGATATAAGAAATACAGCAGAGAAATTTTTTAATAGCTAGCTAAATTTTATAAGTGAAATAGCCTTAACAATCACCATTAAAGTTGGTCTCCAAGTTCTCCAATTGTAAAGGAAACTTTATAAAGTGTGTAACCATTCCCCACAAAGCTGTTAAGAAACATTAATCAAAAGAATAAGGCAATTTTTTAAGAACTTACTTCATCATAAAAAAGTTATTGCCTTTTCCCTGAAAACATGATTCTAGAAAACCAACAGCCTATGGGATGTCTCCCGCAGACACTGCTGGTAGTAATACTAGCATTCCAGGTTGTTTAACATGGCCTGAGGTGGCCAGGAAGTCATCTTGGATGAGATGAGGATCCACAGGCTCACCATCTGAAAAATTCAAGAAGACTAGCAAGTAAACCATGTAGATTTGTTTGCAAAATAAGCAAACCCACAGACAAAAACACATGCTATGTAATTACAAAAATACACATTTCTGCCTTCTGATATGATACGTTCACTCTAGTGGTGAAATACAGTTCCGCATTGCTCCTCTCCCCTCTTAAAAATATGTGAAGGAGAGGACAACTTCACAAACAAGGATGGAGACTAGATGATCCATACTTGAAAGAAGCACAATGAGGACCACAGTCAAGACAGGGGTAGAGAGAAATTTTGGTATTTTAAAATGTTTGCTGAATTACATCTGGGCAGAGTCTGCAGTTGGGGATTGTAGTAGGGCAGGGATGGCAAGGAAGTGGAAGTCACAGACGGAAGGATCAGGCTAAGCAAAACCTCACTGCATCCTTACACATTTAAGAGTCTGCCACAAATGTACATGTCTTGCATGATTGATATTTGCAAGAACGTGCTTCAAAAGGAAATAACATGCATTCTGTGCATGTTATTATGCCAGCAATGCATAATAACATGCACAGAACAGGAAAGTAAGCCACACTTTAAACAAGGCAGAAATGTCTACATAAAAGTCTTCCAAAATCAACCCCCACAAAATTGCCATAGGAGACTCCAGATTCTTGCTGCAAATGGGGAGGTAGGTATATCAGTGTATACCTGCACCAGACAGGTGTCTAACCTCAAATGAGACACTGGGCTGCCAAGGGAGGGAATAGACAGCCAGGACTGGCAATGAGATCCTCAGGAACTCTATCTGCTTTCATCTCTTGAACTTCCTTCTCACCCAGACTCCACCATGACGAGTAACTGGAGGTGCAAGGAAAATAGAGACCTGAAGGTGCAGTGCCTGTTTCAACAAGACTGGGGCAACCGGGGCTCTGGGCAGATGTGTTCTGGTGACTACCAGTCTGTAAGCCAGTGTCCCCATCTTGAAGTCACCAACTGAACCTGCAACTGGTTCAGGGGCTGTTGACAGGGCAAGTAGGGCTGAGCACAAATAACTACTGGGGCAGAGCCAAAAGCCAGGAACAGAGTGAAATGGATGGAAGAATGAAGAACATTCCTTATGGCTCCAAGGAATCCTGTACATAGTCCTAGGATGGCACAGGTCACAACTTTTAATGTTCTGGAGCTGAAAGATGACCCAGTTGTTCACTGGAGTGGGCTGGGAAAAGCAGCCAGGGAGAGGGTCAGATCAATTCTAACCAGCATTTAAGTATTTGTATATGTGCAAAATTACACACACACACACACACACACACACACACACAAACACAGAGTTCTTTCATCCAATCATCCAATTGAATTTCTCTGAGAATAGCTTGATTTCCCCCTTTGTAAAGAGCTATGAGATTATATAATAACTACGGATTATGTAACTAGGAAGTTATGAAGTTCTTAGATTATGTAACATCTAAGAATCATGGATGCATTTATTTTCTTTCGACCTATGATGTAATTCTCACTGGAGAACATGCATAAGTTATGAGGTGTTTGGACATGTAACATTTCAAAACTGGCTAGCAAAAGCACTAATCGGCTGTTTCATAAGGCATTCTTCCATACATGAAATTCAATTACTTTGAATTGAACATTAGCTTGGCTGCTCAAAGTCTTAAAGTCACATAGAATCTCACAAACTCTTCATGTTGACACTGTTTTCATCTTACTTGGTTGTAACTCATTAACAAGTTTCTTTTTGCTTGTTTAAAGAATCTAATTTAATTTGCTAGACAAAACTCCTAAAGATGCTGAGAATTGCCAAATTGTGAGAGTACTTACACATTAGCAACCCATAAGCCCAGCTGTAAATTGCGCTTTATTACAATCCAGACCACTCAACCTCTTAAGATTTTTAAGCTATCATTCCTTCTGTGGCTACAACCTCCTACCAACACAATCTTGAATGCCCTCAACCCCATAGGCAACAAGCTAGAGAACACATAATAAGTTTTCTAGCTTATGACTCCAGCCCCTGCCCTCTCTAGCTTCCCTGCTGGCTTGAAAATCTCCCTGTGCCATCACAACCTTCAGCTGAACATTTCATCTTTTTATCAAACACTCTAAAATCCCCAGTCCTCAGGCTTTCTGCCATACCCGTCTCACCAAAGATAACCCCTCTCTGTTTCCTCCACTTTTGAGTGACAAAAGAACTAGAAAAAGGCATAGAACTATCCTAAGAAACTCAACAAGTTCATACCATGCAGCGTCAGCTGGATATTCAGTTCATCTTGGCAAGTTTTTAATTTTTTTCTATGCATTTTCCATAAGCAGCTGTTCTGAACACTCCCCAGTTTCTTCGAGTTTCCAATCCATCCCCTTATTCTCCCAGGAGATGACTTTATCTCCAAATAGACTGAGGAAAGCAGAGGGAATTTACACTGAATTTTCTCCAGTTTACACCAAATATATTATAATTTTTATTTGTCTCACCCCCTTCTTCCCAAACTCAGGAAAATAAGTTTTAATTATATTTAGTGAGGACCTGCTAAAAGCTAAGCATTTTATTGGTCATGTGTCTGGCAGAATCAACAGCCTTCATCATCAAGTCTGAGACCATACCTAGCAGAACTGAATGAGGACTAGAAACCAGAAATTGAAATCAGTTATTTCAATAAAATGAGCAAAGTGTCAGTGTAAGAATTCACAAAGTGAGGTGAACAAGCCCAAAACTAGTTAACCACAGCGTTAACACCTGTTACCTTAAATCTACCCCTGCAAAGGGTCGCTCCAGGTTAAACACCACCCTCTAATTTCCTCTATTGTCAATCTACACTTCCTCAGTCTAGAAGCTCACTCAGATAAGCTTCCTTTTTTCTTAAAGGAAACAAAAACAAAACTATAATATAAACTTATTTCACCTCAACCCACTGATGCACCAAGAAACTACCCTATTACCGTCTTCTTTCATAGGTAGGTACCCTTAAGTATTAGTTGCTACTTCTTCCTTTTCTGATCATTGTCGTCTAGATTATTATTTCTAAAACTGCTCTCTCAGAGATCACTAATGTGATCATGACCTAATTTTATTTTTCTGTATATGAGGTTTTCTAACCATGGAGGTGAATAGTTTCTGATTAAAAAATACATGTTCCTAAGAACTCAAATGTTTTATTATTTTATTACTTAATTCATGTGACTGATGAGAATACTGTAAAGTGATTATATGGATTCTCCAAAATTTATTAAATAGTAAACAAACAATATGCATTCTCCCAACTTATTTTAGTAGAATTAAGAATCTCTAAATAATAGACAACAGGAGAAAAAAAATCAATAAACAATATTCCTTCTCCTCTAGAATAAGGTTCAAAATAGATCACAGGGCTAAGGAAAGCCAGGGCTTCATTTCCTAAGAGAATGTAATGGATAGGACCACCCCAGTGCAGGCATCTTTTCAGTGACACATCTGTTCCAATTGCTGAAGAACTCAGGTATGACTGCTCATGGAAACCGGATGGATTCACTGCTTCCTTTACTTATGAGCAATTTTCTTGCCATTATTCTATTAAACTCCATCAAGTGCTGAGTGTTCAAAGATCTGGATGCAAATATGATCATGAAGAATCATAGGAAAAGAATGAAATTCTAAAGCTTATTACTGTCAAGTAAATATTTCAGAATCCCCATGGAGCATACTTAACAACTATATTGTTAGTAACGGAAATATTTTTCCTAACTTGGCTCAAGTCATTAATCATGACTTTCAGGAGAGTACAAGCTGACAGAAACAATAATATGGCTGGGTCCTTTCCCTTGTGATCAATCATCAATGCTCCTTAACCTGGCAGGAGCCACATCATAGGTGCCAATAGCCTGAGAATCTTAAACCACCTGGATGACATCCAGGTGAAGGAGCTCAGGGCTCCTGCCCTGCTTACGTGCTGAAAATTATTTTTCCTGATTTGCTAAAATCATGGATTTCTAGACCCTCTCTTTCTTCTTGCTCCTCCCCATGGCGTATATTTTTCTTCTTGTTGACAACAATCTAATGTGCCTGGAAACTGCTTCAAGTGCCTATGTTCCACTTGGGATCACTGTAATACTTTTGCAGATGGTTTGGAGCATATTTTTTTTCTCAAAAGAGGCCACGAACTCTAAAGCATTTTGCCATATTCCTGCACTGATATATAAAATACACTTGAGATGACTGTAGTCATTTTTTCACTAGACAGCAGTCATTAATTAACCTGGGAATGAATCCCAATTCCATTTTTCCATGGCATAATAATTAACCCAATTATCCAAGATACCTGTCTTAGTTTGGGTTCCCCCAAAAGTCACCTTGAGATAAGAACATGGGTTAGTGTGGCATAGTGAATTGGGGAGGTGATCCCAGGGAGCATAAGTTAGGAAGTGAGGAAAGCCTGACTGGGGAGAGAGAAAAACCATGGAAGGGGGTGGTATGGAGCATTCCTGCTGGGGGCCAATGTCCCTAGGATGTTCTGAAAAGACATAAATAATGTGCTTCAGAATTGTCCCACAAAAAGAAGGGGAAAACGGGCATTTGTTTTCTGACTCCAGCCCTTCACTGCATAAAGGTTATACTTCAAGGCTGCTCTGCAGCAAGAGTAAGTTTCCACAGGGCTGACAATGTGCTCCGGTAGAGAAGCACAGATCTGGCCCTTAAGATGGAAAGCTGTTGGCATGCATGGGAGATGTCCACTGTGGGTGAACTCACAGGTGGGCCAAGACCGTATCAAAAGCATCTGCTACAGCAGCCCACCACCCAATTCCTTGCTCTTATCACGTTACCATGTCCTGCTGACTCATCTTTCAAAAAAGACTCTCTGATCCTCCTGTCATCAAACACGACCTACTATACTCATCTTTCAGTATTTTAACCCCTTCCTACTAATTATCTCCTGTGTCCACCTGAACCCCAGGATTTTCGCTGTCTCTAAATGAGTTCTCACAAGGTCACCGGCTGTCACTGATCTCCTCTACCTGTCCAACCTTATTGGCCACCAACTCTTCAAATACTTTCCCTTTCAAAAAATAGTCTCCTCTCTTCCTGTAACACATAACGATTCTCCCCAGCTCTCAGCCTTTCCCACACAGAATGCCCCAGCCCTTTGAGATCCACACTAGAAATTATCAATACTTAAGGAATGTTTTCCTTAGCTGTGACTTGCACTCTTCTCCTCCTCTACTCTAGTCTTGATGGCAAACAATGCCATTTTAAAGGTTTATTTAAAGAAAGTAGGGCCAGAATCCCCAGGCAAACTCTAAGTATCCAAAGGGCAGAGACTGAGATAAATGTTTCTTTCTTAAATTACTCCAACACTGACTCTAGTGCCCACTAATCAAAAACCACCAGGAACACTCTTGCAGTAAATAAATTGAGCTTTCATTCACTTACTACAGCAAGAAAGAGTACACCAAAGTAATTGGAGAATTTTAAGAAACTGGTGGATACTTGGGATTCTCTATTTCGGTTTGTTTTCGGTGATTCCAAGAAAGGATTAAGAAACTAGAGGCCAGGTTTGGATTGGGAGCTGTCAGGAGGTGGGGACAATTCATTGATTATCTTGGCAAATTTAATCTAGAAAGCAGAGGATTAAAGCTGAGTTGGAGTCATCATCGGTAAAGAAGAAGCAATCATTCATGTCAGTCATAAGAGAGGGATGTTTAATTACTTTTGTGTGTGGTTGGAGAGGGTCCTTTTTCAGTCTTGTTTCAGACATACTCAAGAAGTAGGCTTGTCTGATTATTTATATTCCGCAAGAGGTATTTATGTTCAGTTGAGAACATTGCGGCCTGTCAGCTGCCAGGGCCATTTTTTACTTTCTCAAAAGTTATTCAAAAGATAACAGAATAACTTAAATAACTATTGAATTAACTTCAAATTTATCCCAAATCTAATGATAATGTAAACTTTAACTCATAATTTATCACTCCAACTTTCTGGCAGGCACTGCACACATGGAAGGGAATAAGACATATTGGTCTTTGACATAGGTCCATGAGCTCAAAGTCCAAAGAAAAGGCAAATGTCTAGGCTGATGCAATACAAGCATGAAAAGTGCCCAAATGTAAACATGAATAAGGTGCTGAGCTGGTGCAAGAAACAGAGTGTTAGGCTCCATCTGGAGGTGTGTGTGAAGCTTTCCAGGAAGACATGCCACCTGGGACGGATGTGTGAGGATGAGTAGGAGTTGGCCAGTTGGAAAAGGGAGGGTGGAGGATGCCCTTCCACAGCAGTCACAACCCAGGTGTAAAGTAGCATAATGAGTTGAGGAACAAAATATAAATCAATATTGCTGGAGAAACTTTATTCAAAGCACTCAAAAATATTTCCAGGATATTCTTTAATATAAGGTGCTATTTTGGCACCTCTGAAATTGCACAGCACAGAAGGTGAATTTTGTTCTCAGTTAATTAAACTGAGTGTTAAAGAGAAAGTAAACTATACCAAAAACTAAATACTTTTACATATGGATCCCATTCTAGAAATGGAGACAAAGTAGAAATGGAATATAAGCCAATTCAAAATAACATACTGAAATTTATATGTCCCCCTTCCCTTGAATATAATGGATTAGAAAAAATTCAGAAATTTTATCCTAAAACTAGAATTCAAATCCCAACACATAGAAATAAAACCAAACAACTTATTGTATCATCTTTCTGTTATACCAAGAAAACTCAGAAATTCAATGACTATTGTATAACACAGTAAGTAATTCTCATATCAGGGCAAACATGCATGCACACACACACACCCATAAGCGTGCGTGTGCGCGCACACACACACACATACACACATATTTCCATGCTATTAATATTGAGGACCTAGTCTTTAGATAATTTATTTTGGAAATCCAATGGCCTTAATGTTAATATATACTTTCCTATAGTCCTTTAAAAATTAACACATTATTAGTATTTAAGGTCAATTCATTTCATTCTAGTTTGATATAGAAATTATCCATCAATTACTTGTAAATAAGCATTGGTGGCGAGGAAGGAACAGTTTAGGCAAGACAATTAAACAGTAGAAAAAACAATTTAAAAGTCTAATTTTACCAGGAAAAAAAAGATGAACAAGTGCTACAGTCTGAATGTTTATATCCCCACAAAATTCCTATGTTGAAACCTATCCCCAATGCTGACAGTATTAAGAGGTGGGGACTTTGGAAGGTGATTAAGTCATAAGGGCTGCATCCTCCTAAATAGCATTAGTGCCCTTATAAAAGTGATGTGAGGGAGATTTTTTGCCCCTTCTACCATGTGAAGACATAGAAGGTATACCACCTATGAGGAACAGGCCCTGACACCAAATCTGCCAGCACCTTGATCTTGTACTTCCCAGTCTCCAGAACTGGAAGCAATAAATTTCTATTGTTTACAAATTACTCAGGCTAAGGTATTTTGGTATAGCAGCCAAAATGAACTAAGATAACAACTCACTAAAATAGGGAAAGAATATGAATAAACCAACAAAAGGGAAGGGCAAACAATTCACAGAGTGATACAAATAAGTGTTCCACAAACAGATTAAACAATGCTCAACTTTTCTATTAGGAAAGTGCATATGACAACATGAGGGTTTTTTTTTTTTTTTTTTTCCACTATTTAGATTGGCCTAGGACAGGAAAGCACAGTATTGGCAAAGAGGTGCGAGAACAATTGTTTCTTATTCTTTTTTGTTTTTTCTGTTGCTTTTTCTCATTCTTCACTGCTTTTCTTCTTTTTTGCTCACACCTCCTCAATATACTCTGATTCTTACAAGGACTCATATGATAAAGGTTTATCTTCAGAATACATCTTTCTCTTTTTGCTGAGTCCTTTAATATCCTTTTCTTTCTCAGTTCCATCTTTTGACCTCTTTTTCTTTTTTAAACTATCCTTACTGGCTGATTCAGTTTCTGACATGGAGCTTTCAGAAAATTTATGTGAATGGTTCTTCTTTTTCTTTCTCCGTTTTCCTTGTTTCTTATCCTCATCTTCAGAATCAGAAGAACTGCTGGAAGAATCAGAGCTTAAAGAAGTAGAAGATGAATATGTACCAGATTTCTTCTTTTCTTTTTTCTTTCTCTGTCTTTTTTTGGATGAGCTCTCACTTCCACTTAACAATTTCTCCCTGTGTTTTTCCAGTTCTTTCTTCCAGTTCTCATTCATTTTTTCTTCAAATTCAGCCAAAGCCTTGGAACCTTTCTTTTTCTTTTCTAGTTTCTTTTTTACTTCTTCCCAGGTAGGCCTTGGTCGATTCAGATAATCCTGTATTGTTGGCCCTGAAGACTGGATTGGACCCCTTGATCTCGCCACTGCTATTGGGTTCATATAGGCCACCCGACTGTCCCGCTTCCCCATGGTGCTGGATTGAGCGCACAGTGGTACGCCGAGGGAAACCGGGCCGGAGAGACGGCCGAAGAGCGCCCGCCGCAGGTCCTCTTGCCGCCTCCCCACTCGGCTCTGGTTATTTTTTAAGAAGAAAAATCCGATGGTAGAAATGTGTGTGTAGAATAAGCCCATTTTAATAAATGAATTAATACATAACTATTTGCATAGATCACAGAGCCAAAAACACGCATATGCTGTGTTCTCATTTTATTTTTATTTCAGGCAGAATTTATTTTGCTTAAGAGCAATTTCTGGCAACAAGATGTAAAGGGAATGTAACTCCTCATTCCTGAAATCTCTCCAATATCTTTTGATAAAAATGTCAGTACCAAGGTTGCATAAAAATGTAATAATAAACCACAAGCCACACTTTAATGGCATAAAAAGGACTTTGAAAAAACCAAGATGTTGTTTATTCTGCCTCCTAATTATTATTTTTCCATCTTTTTTTTTTTTTTTTTTGAGACAGAGTCTTGCTCTGTTGCCCAGGCTGCAGTGCAGTGGTTAGATCTCGGCTGGCTACAACCTCCACCTCCCGGGTTCAAGCAATTTTCCTGCCGTAGCCTCCTGAGTAGCTGGGATTACAGTCGTGTGCCACCATGCCTGGCTAATTATCGATTCAGATAATCCTGTATTATTGCCACTATCTTTTTTTTTTTTTTTTTAGCTAATGAGAAATGCCACATAGTGGCTTCAATATTGTTTACAACTGCAAAATGCCTTCATGAAAATAATTTAATTGCTCCTGAGAGGCCTGATAGATGTCCCTGAATTCTGTCCAGCCATGCCATGACTGACAGAACAGAGGAAAACCAGGAAAAGGTCACACATGGTTTGAGAAACCATCAAAATGTGGTGTCCATCTCCTGACCAAGACAGGAATTTACAGCACCATTGTGGTGTTCAAAAACTGTCAGAAACCTTAGGAATTGTCACAGTTATCACAACTACACATTCCAGCAAAGAGGAATGGAAGACAGAGGCAACATGAACCAGGAGAATAGAAGGTCTGTCCCCCAGCACTGAAGCAGGCACAAAGGCATAACGTGAAACCCTCATGGAGAATAAACAAACAGTTGAAGTTGCACAATTAAACTATAAAATTCAACACTGATTGCAAACTGGCTTTTAAAATGTGTAGACCTATCACCCTACTATGTTTCATCTCTTTTACCAAAATTCTGTCAGTTCACCTATTTTGTTACATATGTATTTTCTTCCTTCTGTAGTCACACTAAACTATATTCTAATGCCAATGCTACAAAAAAGGAAGCCAGGTAATTGACGCACCAGGCTGCATGAAGTGTTCTAACGGGAATCCAGTGCTATGAAGACACTATGGATTCTAATGGGAAACCAGTGCTATGATAATAAGCCCACTCCTCTAGTTCAGCATTTCTCAACCTTGAGCTACTGGCCTTTTGTGCTAGATAATTTTGTGTTGAGGTGGCTGTCTTCTGCAGGGTAGGATGTTTAGCAGCAGCCCTCGGCTCTACCCTCTAGATGCCAGTAGCACCCTCTCCCAGCTGTAACAATGAAAAATGTCTCCAGATTTTGCCAAATGATCCCTGTGGAATAAAATCACCTCAGGTGCAGAACCACCATTCCAGAAGAAAGTTTATAAATCACAGTAAAATCCTTAATGGATCTCAAAAAAGGAGAAAAGGAAAGAAAGATACCATGAAGAACAAGAATAATAAAAATAAATGTAAGCTGAACATTTTTAAAAGACAGAGGTCCAGCACACTTCCAAAAGTCAGGTAAGCAATTACCCAAGATTGCCTTTCTTTTTGAAGAAGATATTTAAGAACCAAATATAGCTTAAGTCTTAGTTTTCTTAAATAAATGTGTTAGTAAATCTTTATCTTTTGTGTGTGACCAAACACTCATCATTAGCACTTATGTGCTTGCTTCTTACAGAATGGACGAGATTACCGTGTCTTGAATTTTGAAACCAAGGTTTATATCTGAACTACATCACTTACAATTCAGTGGCCTTCAACAAATTATATCATCTTTCACATTAGTTATTAATATATATAATGGGGACAATAACAGTCCTTCATGTGGGTTATTGTAAGGATTAAAAGAGATTACAACAGGCATCTATTATAATGTCTACTACAAAACAGGTAAATAATCAATATTTTCTCCCTTCCTCCTCATACAGTTTAACAAGTAAGAAAAAACTGCAGATAGAAGGGATCCTGGGATGTCACCACAGGCAAGAGGACATAAAAGCATCTGTTCTGGAAACAGGAAGATTAAGGGAGAAGGAGCCCAAGAAAGCAAGAGAGCAGCAGTAACAGAGTCAGGAAAGCTAAGAAAAATCCAGACCCGGTCCAGTCGTCACCTGGTGTTGAATATACTGGGTGTGTTTTACTGTTTAATTTAAGCATTTTCCTCACTTTCCTTTTTTAAAATTTTATAAAACTTCTGATTGTTTCTTAAGAGATTTCATGGTGCTTTTAAATTTACACATTAAGGAGTTATTCTTGATCATATAATATTATCTTTGCATATAGTATATTTTAAAATACTGATAAAAATGCTGTGTCTAGTATCTATGACTATTTTTTTAAATATAGACTTTATTTTTCAGGGCAGTTTCTGGCTCAGAGCAAAATCAAGTGGAAAGTACAGAGAATTCCCATACGCCGCTTTCTATACACGGGCACAGCCTCCCCGGGCACTGTCAACATCACATCAACTTCAAAACCTGTTCTATGGGCCTTGACAAATGTACAATGACATATATTCACCATTGTAAATCATATAGAATAATTTCACTGCCCTAAGAATGCTCTGTGCTCTGCCTATTTTTCCCTCCCACGAAGTCCCTGATAACCACTGATCTTTTTACTGTCTCCAAAGTTTTGCTTTTTCTACAATGACTTAGAGTTGAAATCATAAAGTATGTAGCCTTTCCAGACTGGCTTCTTTCACTTAGTATAATGTATTTAAGATTGAATCCTCCACGCCCTTTCATAGTTTGATAGCTCATATCTTTTTAGCACTGAATAATATTTCATTGTGTCAATGTACCACATTTATCCATTCACCTACTGAAGGACATCTTGGTTGTTTCCGAGTTTTGATAATTACGAATAAAGCTGCTATAAGCATCTGTTCCATGTGCAGGTTTTTGAGCAGACATAAGTTTTCAACTCCCCTGGATGAATGCCAAGGAGTGAGACAGCTGCATCATATGGTAACAGCATGTTTAATTCTACAAGAAACTGCAAAACCATCTTCCAAAGTAGCTGTACCATTTTGCATTCCCACCAAGAATAAATGAGAGTTCCTACGGCTCCACATTCTCACCAGCACTTGGTGTTGTCAGTGTTTGAGATTTCAACCATTCTAACAGGTAGGCAGTGATATCTTACTGTTCTAATTTGCAACTCTAATGATACATGATGTTGAGGATCTTTTCACATGCTTATTTGCCATCTGTATATCTTCTTTGGTGAGGTGTCTGTTAAGATCTTCGACCCACTTTTAAAATCAGGTTGTTTTCTTATTGTTAGGTTTTAAAAAGTTCTTTGTATATTTTGAGTAACAGTTCTTCCTCAGATGTGTCTTTTGCAAATATTTTCTCCCTGTCTCTGGCTTGTCTTTCTGTTGATGTTTTCACTTTTTTACTTACTTTCTTACCTCTCTATTCCACTGAAAATTTGTTTCCTTTCTAAGTTAAGGGAAAATATCTTTTCAAAAAAAAAACTACCAAATATATTTGCTTATTTAGGCTTGAGAAGATAACTGAAAAACTGAGACCATTTTCCTCTCTGACCCTGGTACAGGAGAGACAGAAAAAAGATTGGAAAGAACAGCTAGTTTGCAGCAGTTATAAGATAAGCAAACAAGCCAATACCTGAGGCCTTCAGAAGAGAAGAAAGCGGAACTAGCTGGAGATCAAGAAATGAACCCAAGCTCAGGTCCTTAGTCTTGCTAATAGGTCACCAAACATGAGCTGCCTCACCTGTAAAATGATGTGTGCACTGTGTGTCTGTGAGTGTGAGAAAATACATATTCAAAGGATCTCAAATGTGCATGTTTGGCACTATCTACAAATACAGTTATTCACATAGAAAGAGATGCACTGAAAAACTGAATATTTAAGAATACAGTCTTTTTATAAAATTTTTATTGTTTAAGTATACTGGGATCTTCAAGATCTGGAATGGCCCAGGTCTCTGTTCTCCTCTGAGTGGTCCTATTTAGACCATGCTCTCTCTAGCCACAGTGACTATTGGTACATTGCATACAACTTATTCAACTCTTTGGGTGAATTTCTACTCTTGGCCCTCAATTAGCATTCACCAAGTGATGATCTTAATAATATATACAAAAGTTTTAAGTACAACATATTCTGTAGGCACAGAGGCTCATGCCTGTAATCCTAATACTTTGGGAGGCTGAGGTGGGAGGATAGCTCGAGCCCAGGAGTTTGAGACCAGCCTGGGTATGCAGCGAGACCCCATCTCCACAAAAATTTAAACATTAGCCAGGTATGGTGGCTTGCACCTGTAGTCCCAGCTACTTGGGAGGCTGAGGCGAGAGGATCACTTGAGCCATGGAAGCCAAGGCTGCATTGAGCTATGATCATGCCACTGCACTCCAGCCTGGGCAAAGGAGCAAGTCCCTGTCTAAAAAACAAGAACAACAACAACAAAATCACACATTTTTTTACCCAGAAGAAATACACAGGTCCTCAGGTATGTGACAAACAGTACTTTTGAAGATTTAAACCACACATACAGAAAAAACCACAGACACACATATACATGTAAAAGAAAACCAACACAACAAGCAATTTATAACATATTCTGGGCTTATTTTCCTTCCAAATTCGTTTTTTCAAAGTTGTTTAATGACATATCAAAAAGTCTCTGTCTAAGGAAATAACACATGGCATGAAATATCAAGGTAAAATTCAGAGGCAAGCACTTTTCAAAAATGTACGTACCTTTGAGTGGTTTCGTCTTTTTAAACTGTAAAATCTAATTTCCCCTTAAAAAAGAGGTGTTGTCTATAAGAAATACTAACCTTAGCCTACCTTCAAACCTCTGTAATCTCCAAGGACTGAGACATTATGAAACTGGACTGAGTATCATCAGCTAATCTTGGCAATGGTTGCTGAAGAGATATTATTATACATTATGGAACTTCCTGGAATAGGGAAAAGCACCCTGGAAGGAATTTTCTCGCCCAGTATGGGTGTGAAAGGGCATTTGAGTACAGTGATTTGGAGTTCTGGAAACAGACCTGAATTTGGGTTTGAGGTCTGCTACTTACCAACTGGAAAACCATGGGCAAGTTAACCTACCTTTACTGGCTTTAGTTTCTTCATCTGAAAATGAAAATACTACCACCTCACTCATAGAGTTGCTCTGATAATTTGAAAAGATTACGTACTAAAATATTTAGCATAGTGCCTGACCCCAGGAGGTTTCAACAAATGGTAGGACCCACTTACATAATTGCTAATTATGTAAATAAATACTATTAAAATAACCACAACCAAAACAACTATAGTCTGGAGGTCTACCAGGAGGCTGTGTCTTGTTAAGTCTCATTTAAAAGCCTACTGAGAATGGCACCAGAGTTTCACTCATTCAGGTGTCCTGTGAATGACAATGATCAGGTCATTGTCCCTAAGTTTCCTTCCATTTCCCTCATTAGTGGAGGCAGTTATCATTAGGACTATTCAGAACCACTAAAGAAGGTTTAGTCACAATCATGTCCCACATTTTTTTACTTAAGGGGTCTATAGGGAAGATATCAGTAGTGGATAATTTTCATAACAGTGATTATCACTCATCTGGGAAGGCAATAATTCCAAATCTTTTTCCTACATGACACACCTTAGGGATATACATTCCCATCTGTATTAGTGGTTCCACTGTTTCCATGATTGAGTTGAGGACTCAATCTAGAAACACTTACTGAGTGCCAACTATGAACTGGTTACAGTGTTAGGGATGCAGTGATTCACAAAATCCACGTGCTCCTTACCCTTTGGAGAGCTGACCACCTAGCACAGTGCTCTACAACCTTTCATTGTCATCCATTTTATATCATGACCTACTAATATATTTGTGCACAGGTGTGTGTTTGCACATAAACAGACACATATGAAAGTTTTACTAAACAATACTCTTACTGAAATAAGCCAGGTTCAGAAAGATAAATACTGCATGTTCTCACTCATACGTGGAAGAGAAAAAAGTTGATCCCACAGAAGTAGAGAAGAGAACAATGATTACTAGAGGCTGGGAAAGCTGTGGTGTGGGACGGTGGGATAGGGAAAGGTTGGTTAACAGTTACAAAGGTAAGATCTAGATTGGAAGAATGAATCCTAGTGTTCTGTAGCACTGTAGGGTGACTACAATTAAATATAATTTATTATATATTTTCAAATAGCTAGAAGAGAGGATTTTTAATGTTCCCAACACAAAGAATAACAAATGCTGGAGGTGATGGATATGCTAATTACCCTGCTTGTGATATAGGAGTTAAGAGAATACTATTTAGGCAGATAGTGAGAGTAAGGAAGTCCTCAGTAAGGTTTTCCTTTTAATGAAAAGTAGCCTCCAAATCATTTTCTTGTCTAACAAAGAGCAGCCAGTAAAATCGAGCTTCAAACATAGACAAGCAAGCTGGAAGCTTGCATGGGTGAATGCCAGCAGCTGTGCCACTAGGAAAAGACCACCTGGGGGCTAGGTAGGTCCAACATGGCAGCTCCATCTTCCCCTTTCCTTGTCAACCACGTGCACAGTAAGGAGCAGGCAACATGGCACAGGTCAAGTACAGACCCCATTTGCATAATAAAAGATTAAGGTGGAGTGGCCAGCCTCTTCACGTGCAATGTAAACGTCACACCTGGTCCAACCAATCTTCAGGCCCTATGTAAATCAGACACCATCTCTTCAAGCCTGTCTATAAAATCCTGTGCACTCTACTGCAGGCTGGAAGTCCCACTTAGGCACCCCTCTCTCTTGCAGGAGAGGGAGCTGTTCTCCTTTCTCTTTCTTTCACCTATTAAACCTCTGCTCTTAACCTCACTCCATGTGTGTCCGTGTCCTTGATTTCCTTGGCATGAGACAATGAACCTCAGGAATTTACCCCAGACAATGATGCTGCTTCACTTGGAGCATTACATCTGGTATACATGTATTGAAATATCATACTGTACTCTATAAATATGTAAAGTATTCTATCAATTAAATATTGGCCAGGCATGGTGGCTCACACGTGTAATCCCAGCACTTTGGGAGGCCATGGCAGGCAGATCACTTGAGGTCAGGAGTTCAAGAGCAGCCTGGCCAACATGGTAAAACCCTGTCTCTACTAAAAATACAAAAAAAAAAAATTAGCTGGCTAGGCGCGGTGGCTCACACCTGTAATCCCAGCACTTTGGGAGGCCGAAGTGGGGAAATACCTCAGGTCAGGAGTTCAAGACCAGCCTGACCAACATGGAGAAACCCTGTCTCTACTAAAAATACAGAATTAGCTGGGCGTGGTGGCGGGTGCCTTGTAATCCTAGCTACTTGGGAGGCTGAGCCAGGACAATCGCTTCAACCCAGGAGGTGGAGGTTGCGGTGAGCCGAGATTGCGCCATTGCACTCCAGCCTGGGCAATAAGAGCAAAACTCCATCTCAAATAATAATAATAATAATAATAATAATAATAATAGTAATAATAATAATTAGCTGGGCATGGTGGTGTGTGTCTGTAGTCCCAGCTACTCAGGAGGCTGAGGCAGGAGAATCGCTTGAACCCGGGAGGCGGAGGCCGCAGCGAGGTGAAATTGCACTACTTTGCTCCAGCTTGGCTGACACAGTGAGACTCTGTCTCAAAAAATATAAAATAAAAATTTAATAACAAACAATGCCCTTACACTCTATTTTTTTTTTAACCTAGTTGGGTTATTTTACTATTGGCTGCGATGCACTAACCTAACACCTGACACATGAATAGGTTGCAACCCACCATTAGAAACACTTTGGTCCAGCATGCCATGCCCTGCCATGTCTCTTCCGTGCCCTCAGCCCTTTAAGTGCAACTATGTTAAAGCCCTCAACTAACTAGTTCACTATGAACACCCAATAAAAGTATAGGCATACTCAACAAAACATTTTCTTCTGGAAAAAACAAAATGAACTGTCTACTATTTTTCTCATGCTAACATTTTCTATTAGATATCTACTTGTTCTGATAAAATGTAACCAAAAACAATAAAACCTCATGGAATTCTGAAGATTCTTTTGTTTATTCTGGGAGAAAGAGAATGGCTAAACTTGGTGCCAAATTGCCTCCAAACCAGGAAACATCAAGTAACCCAGTCAATGCCTCTCATTCCTGCTAGTCCTGGGGTTTCCTAAGTCATCATGCAAGGACCACTTGCAGGGATTAGTTCCTATCAGTTGGTTTAACTCTGCAATAAAGCTTCATTCATGCTGACCTCAGTGATTTGAAATTTGGCTTAAAAACTTTAAACATTTTTTTACTCACTGTATTAGTCTGTTTTCATAGTGCAATAAAGAAATACCTGAGATTGGATAATTTATAAAGGAAAGAGCTTTAATTGACCCAGAGTTCTGCATGCCTGGGGAGGCCTCAGGAAACTTACAATCATGGCAAAAGCGAAAGCAGGCACATCTTACATGGCAGCAGGGGAGAGAGAGCATGGGAAGGAAGAACTGTCAAACAGTTTTAAACTCATCAGATCTTGTGAGAACTCATTCACCATCATGAGAACAGCGTGGAAGGAAACCACCCCCATGATCCAGTCACCTCCCACCAGATCTCTCCCTTGACATGTGGGGATAAAGGGGATTACAATTCGAGATGAGATTTGGGTGGGGACACAGAGCCAAACCATATCATTTACCATTTACCTTCGCCAGTCTAAGAAGAGACTGATGAGCAGATTAAGAGCAAAAGAAGACTGTGAGAAAAATGTTTACCTTGTTTAAGAAAACAAACTTATCTAGCATCATGAAGCTCACAGTGCAATATACCAGTGTGATAAATTCTCATTGCAAATCATTTTTATCTATTTCTTAAAGCAGGTCTGGCAGGACTTCTATTTGGCAAAACAATCAAATTTGTTAAGAATGCAATTTGTACTTTAATGAAGCTGTATTTATTTTTAAATATTAAGGCTATGATTCAGAATAGCATGTTCAAAATTTTAATGAGTCCCTGAAGTTATTCTGTTGGTAAGGGTGTATGGTATTAAACACCTTAATCCTTATATACTGGTTTCACAGGCACAAACCTCAAATTTTTCAATATAAAGGATACGGCTCTAGTATTCACAGTCGAAGAGTTGGAAGAAGTTAGGTTTTTATCCACTCAAAATAAATTTACGTTATACAGAAGAAATACCAAATATTGCTTTGTTGTTCTTAATCGTGACCCTCTTTAGGACAATTCTACAGTCACCCATTTAAATGTCCATTATACTGAACCTTAAATTCTCAGTTCTCTCCAGCTCTAATGATGATTCAACCTTCCAATAATTTCAAATACTCCAGAGAGGTTTTAAAAAATTCTAGGGCAAGGCCTTGAAAAATTACCAATTGGGTACCATGCTCACTATCTGTGTAACAGTAACACTAAAAGCCCAATCTCCACCAGTATGCAATAAACCCATGTAAAAAATATGCACATGTACCCCTGAATCTAAAATAAAAAAAAGTTTAAATAATTCTATAGTTCCTTAGTTTATATCACAAAACATGCACTTCCCTAAAATGCCCTGTGCAGATGAAAATATTTCTATTACTTTTGCCCCCACTATATTCCATCTAGAATACGGTCATAGAAGAATGAAAAGGGAGTGAAAGGTAAGAAAGAAAAGTGAGATGATAAGAAAGGGAGGAGGAAAGGGAATGGACAAAAATTAGATGGCCTTTTATCCAATATTTAGCACAGGCACAGAACAATGAGGTTGTCATCACTCTAAACTAATCCACGTTAACTGACTACAAAGATAATAGAAAAATGAAATTAATGCATCCATAAAAATGTAGTTCTATAGATGCCAAGATGGGCATTATCCAGAAGTGACTGTAGAAGGACTCTGCTGTTTCTCAGCAGTGGTCACCCATTGCCTTCAGAACACGTGGTCTTCTTAGTGATATTTCCATGTCAGATGGTGAGATTTGTGTTTCCCAAACTCAGCCTGACCATAAGAACAAGCAGTGAAACTTGTTAAATATAGCAGCTCCCAGTACCAGCCTCAGAACTACTGAGCCAGCATCTTTAGAGGAGAAGAATCTGAACTCTCCAACTGATGGCAAATTCAGGCTGTTGGCTGCTTGCCTTCTTGCCAGGCAGCTTCCTACCAGCTCTTCAAGCAAGTGAGCCATACAGCCACTCACACAGCTGCTCTCGATAAAGGATTAATGGCTTAAAAAATAAAGTTTAGACAAAGCTATGGAAGCTAATTTAGGAAACACAGGACTAAATTCCAGTAAGGTAAAGAAGGGGGCAAACTGTGGTTAACAGTGGCCATGAAAAATGTTTGTCTAGGCTCAAATATTTAGCCAACATGCATTTTAGAAACTCCAAAGTGAAATGCAACACAAACCTATGGCTGTATTGTCTCTCTAGCACAGCCTGGAGATTATGTGTATATTCCAAAGTTTCACATCACCATGGGATTTAGAATGTAATAATCATCCAAAACACGGCATGAGTCCCTAAATACGTTTATATTCTTGGGGCTCTTGAATAATAATAGTCTGGAATGAAAAAGCTCTAAAGACCAACAATTCCCTCCTCTACAACACTCAGGGGTGAGAAGGAACAGCCACATCAGATGAAAGAGCAAATAATTACCTTCTAACATTCTTCCTGCCATTTTCATTTCACTTTTATTAAATACAAATTATGGTCCAAAAATTGCATCTCTGAAGTGAATCGTTTAAAAAATAATATAGGTATACACATACCAGGGATGTTAGTCAAGAACTGATTCAGCAGCTGTGTGCTTAAATGATAAGAGCGACTCAAGTAAATTCTGACAAGTAAATTCCTCTGAGGCAAACTTCTGATTCTCTCCCTTCCATGTTCTCTTTAAGTGCATTCTGCGCATCATACAGTACTATATACATCCATAACACTTCAAAAATAATACAAAATAAAATGATGTCTATAGATCCAGGCCTGAAGGGATCAATTCTTAGGCACAATTCCAAAGGTTAATTTTAACTGTGTGGAAATTATGCCAAACACCCTCAAATGTACTGCTGTAATAGTCTTAATTCCAAAGCAAAATATATAATCAAAATGTGCAATATAGTTGGCCATTCTGAATGGGTTAAGTGTCAATGACAAGAAACCAATGAATAAAATCTATTCAGCTCCATATTTTCTGAAATGTCTAATGTTGTCACCACATTTTGAACAAAAACTAATCCGTTTTCAGTTTCTCAGGATAATGGCATAGGGGAGAGGAAAACAACAGCATGGATACTGCAAGAGAATAAGACATAAAAAGTTATCTGGAATTGTTTTAATGTTCACGTTTCCTTGGGGATTTTCTCTGGAGACTGATTAAGTTGCATTTTTATTAGGCTAGTAATAAAGCTAATTTTATTCTTTAAGTATAAATGCCTGACAATAGGGAAAGAAGATTTAGTCTATGTTCAAGTTCCAATTTATTCAAGTAGTAGGACAGAAATTTTTAAATGCTGCAAATACCTACATAATCCATGAACGGCAGTTTCTTCTTCTGCATAATGAGTATAAAACATTCCAACATACCACAAAAATTACTGAAGATTAATTAAGAATATATTCTACACCACTTGAGAAATACAGGTTTATACAAAGATACAGAATTGCACTTGCAAATTCACCATGTCTTCTTATGATTATTTAGCATGTAAGTTCCCAATTCCTTGCCGCCCATGATAACAATTAAAAAGGTAACAAGGCTGGGTGCGGTGGCTCACACCTGTAATCCCAACACTTTGGAAGATCAAGGCAGGAGAATTGCTTGAACTCAGGAGTTCAAGACCAGCCTGAGCAACATATAGTGAAACTCCGTCTCTACAAAAAATGCAAACATTACCCAAGCATGGTGGTGTGCACCTATAGTCCCAGCTGCTTGAGTCTGTGGTGGGAGGATGGCTTGAGCCTGGGAGGGTAAGGCTGCAGTGAGCCATGATCATGCCACTGCACTCCAGCCTGGGTGACAGAGTGAGACCCTGTCTCAAAAAAAAAAAGTAACAAGATAGGAGTTCCTACAGGAATTCCAGTCAATTCAAGTCCAGCTAACAACACTCACTAAATAACTAAAATAATTTTTATTCCATGTGATGAGTAACTCTAACAAAATGCAATTAAAAGAAGGCAAACTGGACTGAAGTAAGAAAGGAAACAGAGAAATCTCACAATGTTACCATTTAGCAGTAAGTCATGGGGAGAAGGGGCAGCAAATACAAAACTAAACAGCAACAATAACAAAGCCAGACCATGATGGATAACGCTCAGACTGCAATTATTTTTTAATTGTTTGATGGTATTTGTCATTATATCCTGACAACTACATGCATCTGCATTCTTCTAATGAAACATACTCAACAAAGTTTGTTGAGACTAAGGTCATACTTTAAAAACTATCCACAAAAATATGTATTGGCAGGTCACATTTGAAAATACTACGTAATCCAGGGAGAAAACTAGGGAGGCCTTTATTTTCATTTCTGAACATCTATGCACTGGGGAGTGTCCCATAGGGTAAAACCAGGCAAGGGAAACACTCAGCCTAAAAGAGAAATCTAGTGGGTTCTTTGATGTCTGATAGATGAAGACAAGCAGCACTCGAGACCTGAAATCTAAAGTTCATATCATACTGGAGGGAAAAAAAACCAGCTATTAAATCTGTGTAGTACATAAAAAAGAACTCTGAAATGTAAACAATAGAAATTAATGTTTTAAAAACATATGAAGAGTTACCATGACTCATGGATATCAATCAAATAAGCATCCTTGAAATCACAGGTTGCTGTATCTTTCATAATTACATTTCTATCATAATGTTAACAGTTAATATTTTTCTGTTGTTGGATAAAAACTATACATTATTTTTAATTATGAAAATCCTCCTGAAAGACTGCTACTTAAATATTTTGGGACAAAAGTGTTAAGAATAAAGGTTAGTTTTCTCCCCAGCAAACCTGCAGTAATTCCATAATCTCAGTTATCAAAACCACCTATTTCTCGCCCTCTCACAATTTACCTTTCTTGGATTTGGCTCCAATCTTCAGTTTTGATGGCCAAGCAATCTGCGTATTTGTTTCCTCCATGATCTGTAACAAAAATTGAGAGAAATATTGACTCAATTAAAAACTTGTATTTACAGATAAGATTTTTCACACAGAAAAAAAGTTTATTTTCAAGTTCCTAAGTTCATGTTCATACAAAATGATCTCATTTGAAAACAATGCAAAGAAAAAAAAAACCCTGGGGGGAAAAAGAGATGTTTTTATAAGCCTTTAATCTATTAGAAATATTCAAATATATTTTGTTACTCCAAGTGTTCCTCTCCACAATGCTTCAGAATTTTAACATAGACACAAGACCAAAAAGTACATGAACAAGTAATTAACCCAACTTGATGCCAGAACCATCAGAGATGCTTGTGCTGAATAAAATTCCCCAAGACAATTGCCAAGGGATTGCAACACACCAAACATGATTCCTGTAATACAAAACTGCGTGAGTTAGACCATACTAAATGAAGATTTTTTTCCCTGGGGGAAAAAAATAACTTGCTTTGGGCGCATTTGTATTTCATTAAAACTGATGAAAACCCTCTAAACGCAACATCACGTCATAAGACTGCATTCCCGATCATCCTTTGCCTGGTTCAGAATGGCATTTTTGCCAAAGGTCCTTCCCACTTGCATATGCAGCTAACACTGGCTAGGAGGTCTCAAGATCTAAATGAGTGGAAGCACCAGGACAAGTGAGGGAAACAACGACTGCCCAGCAACAGAAATGGACAGTAAATAAGAAAAGAACAGGATTTAAAATGTGCGTCCTTTGTTCCTCACTAATTTTACGTGAATTACACAAGATTAATGTTTGCTCACGTAACACGAACATAGAATTAACCAAACTAACAGAGCAAACTACTAACCAATAAGCAAACAGCAAAAAAGTCATGTATTAATTTAATCACTTGAATTAGACTGGAATAATATTTATCTTTAATATGGATTGAGAGTTCATTAAATAACTTAATGGTGAAAACAACCTAAACACATCAAGGGTGCAATCAATAATGAGTACCTTTTTCTCCTCAGTACTGGCTATGTACCGGGCACAAGGAAATGGTTCACACGCATCATACTTCATGAACCCCCTTTATCATAATATAAAAGGGCTTTCAGCAGATGTTTCAGACTGTAAGCCCACAGACGCATTTTGTCTATTCATTGTAAGGTTTTTTAAAGTTTGAGCCAACATTTTTAAATCTGGGAATTTCATAGAACAATTCAGATTTCTGGTTCTCTGGAAAACTTGGCAAATTTAGCAGAGACAGCTCACATTCCCACATGGCAATGCTTGGCTGGCACTGAGAAACAGCTGCCCCCTTGAGTCAGGGCCAACAGGCTCTGAGCTGCTCCCAGTCCCTACTGTGTCTCTGACTCTGAGGTCAAAGGCCACTTGCCATCATCATCATGGCATTGTACTGCTCACTTGCCATTTATCATGGTGTTTGCTGTTTTTCTCAGAGCAACATTTCTCTACACTTATGTCTCTATTAAAAATTGAACAAACGTAAGCCCACACTGTCTTCACTAAGTCAAGGTACTGGTCTGGCCCTGAAGGCAGGTGAGCTCGTTACCTTTATCCTACAGCACCTGGCCCCGGCTGCTGCTTCTCTCATTCATGCCTGTCTCTGCTAATGTGTTTATCGTTTGCACCATTAACTTGGTTAGTTAAGTCTAAACCACTAGCAAAAATAAAAAATAAAATGTTATCTTTCTCAATTCCCTCTGCATCAGCCATGATGCCACCCCAAAAACATGCCCAGCAGGCTCCCCTTCTGAGTCCCTGCATTCACTGTTATCTCTTCCCCAGAATTTCCTGTCCCAGCCCCTTCTCACGCTCAGACTTCAGCTGCCATCTTGTCCAACTCCCCATCCTTTTCTACTCTCACACCAACCCAACCACAATTATTCTTCCCATCTCATTGTGTTTATTTCCCTCCTAACCCTTATTGCAAGTGGAAATCCTCTTATTTTCTGAACTTACTTATTTACAACCTGTCTCTGCAAAACAGAAACTAAGTTCTCTGCCCTGTACACAGCAGGCCCCAGATTTAACTAGTTTCAGAATTTTCCTCTAAGTTACTTAAGACTCTCAAAGAGATAAGATAGAAAAATAAGGCTGCATGCAGTAACTCATGCCTATAATCCCAGCACTTTGGTAGACTGAGGGAGGAGCATTGCTTGAGGCCAGGAGTTTGAGACCAGCCTGGACAATAGAGTGAGACTCCGTCTCTACAAAAAAATACAAAAATTAGCTGGGTATGGTGGCACATGCCTGGAGTCCCATCTCAGGAGGCTGGAGCAGGAGGATCACTTGAGCCCAGGAGTTCAAGGATGCAGTGAGCAATGATCATGCTACCACATTCCAGCCTGGGCTACAGATTGAGACACTGTTTCTAAAAAAAAGAAAGAAAGAAAGATAGAAAAATAAGATCTTACTATAATGCTGCTGGTGGTGGGGAGGCAGTAAGAAAACAATCGACATGCTTTTCTTTTTCTGAATTAAATAATGCAGTTGCTTAATCCAGTAAATGAAGTCAAGGACCATATTATGATACTGTAATAGATAAGTTTCCCTTTTAACATATGAGTAGAAGACCTAACTTTCTGAAATCTTAAATCATTAGTAGAAGTACCCAGAAATAACCCTGCATGTACACTTATTTTATTAAGCACCAATAGGTGCCCCATGACAGAAAATAATATGCCAGAGAAAATATCCTAAGAGCAGTAGGTAACTGCCATCAAGTTGGGAAGACAGCTTTATACACACTCCCTCTAAGCCCCACTACAACTCCTTGTCTATACCGTGCAGAGAAGTGGGCTCACAAAGACCACTCTCAACCTACTCACATCAACACTGTGTTTAAGGGAAAGTGGGGTAAGCCCAAGCCTCAAATCCCTAATTCTAAAACCAGAGTTCTATATACTATACCACACGACCTCTAAAGTTCTATGAGCCACAGTAACTGCCAAACCTCTTAGAGAAAACAAATTGCCAGTAATTAGAACTTGGCATCTGGAGCTGACCTCTCCTATATGACTAGAAAAAAAGTGACTCTCTGGAACAGCAGTTGTGGCCAGCTAATGTCAACTCCTTGGATCATTCATGAAGCTGCTGGCCCCACACAGAGCTCTGGCCAGATGCCTTTGCAGACATCCTTTATTTGTTCATCATTGTGTGTAATCTAGCCATTATGAGCAGGGACTCCGGAGACAAATACCAGCTCTGCTGCTTTCTAGGGGTGCTGTGTTGAGCGAATTACTTAACTTCTTTCAGTCTCAATTTCCTCCTCTGTAAAATTCATTATCATATCTATTTCTAAAGTTGTTGTGAGGACCTAAGAAAACCCAAAGCACATAGCATGGCACGTAGTGAGCGCTTGATATTAGCCCTTGTATTTACGTGATATTAATAACTTTTGGTCAGACAGGCACTGTCCTAGATACTAGGGATACAACAGCAAACAAGATGATTCCTACCTTGCAGGAGCTCAGAATCTAACAAGGGAGAAGACAAGCTAACCGCCATCATGGTGCTGTGTGCCATGTTTCAGAATGGGGCAGCGCAATATGAGCATGTACAGAGGGGATCCTAACTCAGTCATGGGTAGTCAAGGAAAGCTACCTCAAGAAAATGCTCACTAACGCTGTGACCTAAAGGAGGAGAAAAAGTTGGCTCACTGGAGAAAAGGTGAAGAACATGTCCCAGGCAGAGGAGGAGGGCATGTGGAAAGGTCTGGAAAAAGAAGAGAGGGCTGGTACCTGCAAGGCCCTGAGGGTGATTCAGTGCAGCCGAAGGGCTTCAAGGCTCACCCCACACATCCAAGACAGGTAATGTGTCTCTTGTCATCCCCACTGTCCTACGGCTGTGCACACTAATACCCTTCAAACTGACTTGAATTCATGACAGCAAGAGAAGCCACCAAGTACCTGTGCTTGACTGACACTCCCTACAAATAAATTCTGGCCAGTGCAGTGATTACACGTAAGAAGGGGCCACACTTATTCACTTTTGGGAAGTCAAAATTTTCCTTAGGATGTTATCAATGAAGCTTTTAAAACCATCATCTACAATGACTCCAGGTCTATTCTTACAGCTTTGATATGGCACACTATTAATTTGTGACAGCTTCAGCCAGTAGTGGAGTGTGAAGCATTCTGTCATGGGGGTGGGAGGTGGGGGAGGAAGCACAAGGTCTCTACAGAGGGTGTGGGTGGAGCGTGGTCTAGGAACTTCAGTACTGGAGCTAGATTATTGCATCCGGGGGCTGACAAGCACATCTCCTGCAGGGGGTGCGGGTGGAGGTTGGTCCAGGAACCCCAGTACTGGAGCTAGGTTACTGGATCTGGGGGCCGACAAGCACATCTCCTATAAGTGGCATGCGGTGGAAGAAAGGGCACAAAGGCAGGAGGTAGGGCAGTAAGCAAGTCAGAGGTTCTGTATCCACAAGCTATGCAAAAATATGATCTAAATGTTCACCAAGGCAGGTAAATTAGGGAACTGGAAAAGGTAAGGCTAGGAAGATGTGGCTGAAATCAAAGAAGCTACAAAACCGTTGAGAAGAAAATGACTATTTCTGTTTCAGAGGAAATAAAAAAACTCCACAGTGAGTTTCAACTAGTTGGTTTTTGGTATCTAAAAAAATCTCATTATTGTCCCTATTTGCACCTTCACAAAACCAAAACTGAAAGAACTACTAAAGAAACATTAAAGTAACATTTTCAAAAACATCATGGAAATAAAGAGATAATTTTATGAATGCTACAATGGACAGAGACACTGACACTTTTTCAAGAGGATATTGTACATTTCTCACAATCCAATTAATTCCCAAAAAATCTGACAAGAAAATCACTTCCAAGAAACATGTGATATGCTTAAGTGAGTCAGTATGTTGTCCAAAATGTTTAGTTTGCTTTCAAGGAATAATTCAATTAAGCGGATCATTCTGGTCATCCCCCACCCAAAATATGTTGCTGATGCCTCCCAGTTGTGTGAAATGTTACCTGAAAGTTGGGAAACATGTTTAAAATAATTAGTACTTCCTTATGGAAACAAAACCATAAATGTCATGCTGTCAGTTAAATTAGAGAATGCCAAGTTATGCAAAGCCAGAAAATCTCCGGGAAGAAAATGATGTTGTCTCAGAGGAGGCGGGGGACGGGGGACGGGGGAAGCCCTAGAGTGAATTCCAGCTAGTTTCTTAAAATCTTACTATCGTCCCTGTTTTCACCACCACAAAACCAAAAGAAAGCTCAAAGAACAAACATCTGATGTTGAATCATTTTCTATGAACATTAAAACACACATTAAGTATTTTAAAACTCTTGTTCTAACTCATAATTCTGGATGCTGTATGATTTTGCTATTTCAGGTAAGTCAGTTTCAACTTCTGGACATCCTCATTGACAAAAGAAATCTCTTCTCAATTTTACCAATCGCTGCTAGGGTTCTTTAGCTGCTCTCTTATACTAGCAATCCCACATGTCATAAGAAAAGAAGAGATTTTGGAGGAGTCCATCTAAAAATGTAATTATTTGAATATATAATTGTTTTAAATTTCTGTTGTTAGATTTACTGTGCTCATTTCTTATAGGGAACTAATAATTGAAGTGTAACTTCATTCTTATGGTAATATCAGATTTGATGAATAGCAAATATTCATAGTAAAAAAGGGCTTGCCCAAAGAATATCAATTTTAAAATATATGAAACAATTAAAATTAAGATTGTTGATGTAAGAAAATTTTTTTTTTATATTTCATCTGCAAAAGTTTTTTTTTCATCATGAAAAATCTGATGAAGATAGCATGCTATAGATATGTAACAGCTTTGGAAGTTAAATAGTTATCTTAACTTTCCACTTCACAGTTAAATTTTATAAATAGGAAGTAATGTTCCCTGATCCAAGACTTAAGTACTTCTTTTCCACATTAAAAAGGTACCAAATAAATATAAAATTGTATGTACCTGTTTTCTTTTCAGTTTCTGTGGGGCTTTGGGGGGTAAAGATAGGAAGGGAAGGTAATGTTTACAAAAGCTAGAATTACAAATTTTTTGTAATTAGAAGTCTGTAAGCTATTGAAAAAATTTCAGAGATTTACACTGAATCATTTAAGTAATTTCACTTTCTTGAAATAAACTGTTAAAGTTCGAATAAAATAAGTAAAATCTAATCAAATTCTACAAGTAGTTTCATCCATGATAAAAATAATTTCCATTCATATTCTTCAATGCTCAAGTCATAATAGATTTATCTCATCTCCAACAAATTCCAGATTAGTATACCATGTGGAAAGAGAACATATCTACCAATGTTCACCAAACCATATATGTTGCAGGTTTGCAGCAATTACAGGATAATATCTTACAGATGAAGGAAACCTTTGCCAAGCCAGCAATATTCTACTAACATGCTTATTTCACCAAATTCTTCACTCCAGACATAAAGTTAAAAATCCACAGGTAAGTAATCAGCATCTCAGATCACCCCAAGACAGGCCTATTTATACTAACTTTACTAAAAATATTTATTCTTGGACCAGGAAAAGAACACTGAACTCTCTAACTCGACATTTATACTCTATTCAAAATTCATCATTCAAAATGGCTACCAGCTGGGAGCCATCTGCAGCCTGTTTCTCTAAAAGACCAACTAATTTGTGCTCTATTTTCCTTATATTAATAGAGAAATAAGGTCTGTCCCTCATGGAGGAGGCTGTTTAAAGTTATTTCATGGACTAATAATGGACTGGTAGTCTATTTGCTGCATTTCGCCATGAAGGGAGCTGAGTGAGAAAAGAGCCAACTAAGTGGAGATGGGAAAGTTGTGAACGTCTCACTTGAGGGGGTGTCTAAAAGCTGAGGATGTTTATTTTGCTGAGACATTAGAGGGTTCTGCTATATTTCATTGTAATCCAAGAAAGGCCTCCCAATGATTCAGTTATTCATCATCATCAGAACAATTCCTCACGTGCACCCAGTATTTACACACATTTTCCATTTATTCCTCACAATAACTTGTAAATCAGATAGATAAACTTACTGTATAGCTGCGAAAATTAGGATTCAAAAAGGTTATATGGCAGACAGATAGGTGGCAAAGTCCAGCTAGAATCCAGGTCATGTGATTTCTTGTCACGGAGGCTCTTTCTGCCTCCCTTGGCTTATGAAGGAAGTAGAAGGCACCACATACTTAAGAGGAGGTCACTCTGAAAGCTCCACCTCTCAGAATTCAGCCATGAATGCTGAAGTAACTGAGCAGCAGCAGAGTGGCTATTTCCAAACACTCCTACCTTATTAATGATGAAATGACCCAGAGATAGCCCCCAAATGGTTCCCAAACTAGGTTAGTGTCCTCACCACCACCCCCAAACACATTTGGGAAATATGGGAAGCATTTTGGTTGCTACAGCAATTAGGGGGTTTTAATGGAATGCCATCAAGTGGCCAGGGCTATACTTGCTAAACTCTGAACAGAGGACAGGACAAATCCACTCAAAATGTCAATACAGATAGAACACGCTTTACAAAGTTCCACTATGCATGAATTTCAGTTGCCATAGCTTGGTTGAAAACCCACCAATCCCTCAACAACACAAGTTTACATTTCCATTACCATGATACACAAACTGTGAGTTGTTGCATCAAATACAAATTTCACTGCCAGCTCTTCAGTCCATAAATAACAGGTCTCATCTGGATCAGTGAACAATCACATTTCTCTTTTGAAGTTTGTTGGTGACTGCTCACCACATGTCTGTTATCAGTTCTGCACAGATGGCAAAGCAAGTAGTCATGATGACTCCTTGTCTCCCAGTCATAAAACCACGCGGCATTTTACAAAAATGGGTAAATCAAAAGGGGAAACTGACCAACAAAGGCGAAAGTGCAGCAAGGAAACAAACAATGACAATGCTGGAAATGAAATCTGAATCAGAAGTCAATGAGAACAGGAGAAGGAGCTGATTGTGGGAATGCTGACATTGCTAATTATTTGAGTGACTCCAGATGCTCAGCCAGAGGAACTTAGTGAAGATATATTTATTGATATGAGCAAGGAAGGGGCTGTGACAAAAAAGATGGAGATATCCCTGAGGAAGTGATGCCACAAAAAACTTCACATTAAAGAAATTCTAGAAGATATTTCACAACTTTGAAAGCACACAGGATGAAACACTGGAAGCTGATCCAGACTCCTGAGTATGACGATTGCCTAAGGCTTACAAAAGATGCTCTCATCTTATTGTAAATTATACAACAAAAAGCACTATTCAAACTATTCTTAACAAGTTTTTACAAAGAAATAATACGTGTTAATTTTCAGTGTTTCCAACATTTAAATAGAGTGTACTGAATAAACATTAGTTTTACTTTTTTCATTTCCTATACATTTATGACTGACAATAAGAGACTAAATATTTTGACAAAAAATTTTAAAGGTTGTAGATCAATAAACATTCCCATTGATTGATGAAAGTATCTTGCACAGTTTCAACTTGTGTAGTCATTTTGATGTCCCCATAGGCCATGCAAAGTGAAGACTACCTTTCATGCTTCACTAAGAATCAGTAAAAGTTTCAAACTGGTCCACACTATAGGCAGGCTTAGCTAATTTATCTCAAAAGTTTAGAGAACTCCTACTTATCAATGAAAACCTAGTTCAAATGTGCCTTCCACTAAGAAAACTCCTCCAAAACTCTCCCAATCAGAGGTCACCTGTCTCTCTCTCTTTCTCTCTCTCGTATTCACTATATTGTGGCAACATTATAGTGCTTATTTCTTTAACAATATCACCAACAAGCTGGGCTCCTGGTGGCCAACAACTGTATCTCGTTCATTTTTAAACCCTTAGAATCTAGCACATAGGATCTCAGTAAGTATCATTAGAGTAAATTTAATGCTATAGTGATAAAGGAGATAACATGAAGAGAACAGAAGAGGCAACAATTACGTAAGGCTTTCCAGTTATATGGCATGTGGTCTATCACAGAGTACAGGCAACGTGAAGTCGAAGCTCCATCTCCAAAGTCTCTTTTAACTCATTCGACAAATGGTATTTCTGAGGCGTCTGCTTACCAGAGTAAGTGAAACTAAGTGAATACTAAGTGAATATTCATTAGATGAAAGTAAGTCCTAAACCACTGGCAGGATTAATTCTCCCAGGCAATATGTGCATGATAATGGAGAAAGGAACCCTGCAACCAAAATGCCTGCAGTACTGGGGTGAGTGCAGTGAGTGAGAGGCAAACCGAGCCAAGCGTGGGCTGTGGAAAATGGGATGCCTCAGTTCTGTTGTTGCCATTCCAACCTTCTGCCAACACAGGCTCAGAGTGGCCACATCCACTCATTTTAAAGGAGCAGACAGAAACCTAGAGTTTTGTGTTAAATTTCCTGATTTCTAAAAGTTGGCACCTATTTTCCTTATGCAAAAACCACTTTGTGGGCCAAAGCAAGCATGGGGCCCACTTTTTGACCTCTGCTCCAAACCAAAGACAATTTTCATAGTGTGTGGGTGGGTTATTTATGACGGCCTATAATGAGAACAGGTCTTGGGGTTCCTCTGGGACATAAAGATATGTGATTCTAAAAGCTACTTCATTCTCCAAGGAATAATTCCTTCAGAAATATTAACCAGATTTTCTATCAGATCTCATGGGTAACTACAAAGAGATTTATTAAACTTGAACTATCAAGGTACAACTTGTATATAACTTGAATACAACAGTGTATAATTTGGACAACACAAATAATTCCTAGAGATCTCCTGTACAGCACACTGCCTGGAGATAACAACACTGTACTGTATACTTAATTTGCTAAGCGGGTAGATATTATATGAAGTGTTTTTCTCAGGAAAAAAAACAATAATAAAGAGGACAGGAGGAAACTTTTGGAGAGGGTGGATAGCTTGCGGTGATGATCTCTTGGATATATACTTATTTCCAAACTCATCAAGTTGTATACATTAAATATGTACACCTTCTTATGTCAATTATCCTCAATAAAGTCTTTTTTAAAAATGAAACTAAACAAACTTGGGGGAGAAACTGAAATAGTACTGATTTAACAAAATATCAAGCTACCAAACCTTGGATGCAATTTTCTAGTCTCCAATTTTTCATAAGACTAGTTACTCCAGTTACTATAGATTCATACATGCATTTTTAGGGAATACATTTTACTACTCAACTCAGTTCATCTTCTTAAAGCAAATGACCCTACTTAGCTTAGTAGGCCCTGATGGCATCTATGCTGATGAGTAATAAGAGATCAGCACAATAACTGAGATCTATAATGGCAACACTGAGATATCAAAAAGAGATAAACTTTTATGAAGGCTCTACTGCGTGAGCACGCAAGGAGGTAAGGATTAGGTTTGAGAAAGATGCTTCCAGACAAAGAGTAAATATTGAAAGGAGGTATGTATTCATTGTGCTCTTGAAACAGTTCCAAATGCTAGTGGATGAACACAACAAAAATTCATTTCTCCCCCATGTTAAATGGCCTACAAGGGTCAACAAGAGGCTCAGCTCCACACAGTCACTCAGGGACTCTAATAGAGATCCTTCCATTTTATAGCTGCCCATCTGGAATCCATGGTCCCTTCAGTCTCCTCATGGGAGAAAAACAGGAAGAATTCTGCATGGATCTTTTACTGCCATGGCCTGTAAGAAAAACGTATCTCTTTCACAGCCCATTGTCCATCACGAGACACATGCCCACACAACCGAAAGGTGGCTGGGAAATGCTGAAAGCAATTAGAATATTTGGTGGGCATGACTGCCTCTGCCAGAAAGGTGTAGGGGTGTGGGGAGGGATTAAGGAAGGGGGTGTGTGTATGTATGTATTTTATTCATATTCCACTGTATGATAGCCCAGAGTTTACTTAACTTTCATCTTTTAATGCTCTATCATATTCCTTAAAGAAGAGACAAAAGTAAACAATATGGTGAAACATACACTCTACATAAAGAGGTCGGAATAATTTTGATTACTGTTATCTCATACAGGTCCTTTCCCTGAATTACATTAAATTTGTAATGCATCAAGTTGAAATACTGGTAAAAAACACCTAATGAGCTCTAAAATTGGAAAGCGTCATATGCTTCAGCCACCCAAACCTTATCCATCTGACCAATTTTGGCGAAGTCAGATCAAATGGCAAAAGGGAGAATTAGCAGGTAAATGAGGAAAGTGTCAGTACTCAGCTTACACCACCACGGACTGTTCCACTAACTTCTGTCCTCAGTACCTTGGGAATCAGTGGACTGAATGTTTGCTCTGCTTTGCTTGTACAAAACTGGCCAGGTCTGTACTACTACAACCTTTCAGACTAACACATTCACAGAAAGAGTTTGAAAACACTGAAGAATTCAAGAACACTGTCTCTTGCTTTTTTCCTTTAAAACACATATTGCTCCTTTCAGAACCCAGACTCATAAACGTAACCTCTGAAGCAAGTTGCAACCTTGCTATGCCACCAGCTCCTTGACATGTTTAAACTGCACTCAATCTTCTGTGCACAAGTGGACATTTAAGTTGTCTACCCAGAATCCTGGAATCAACCTGATTATCTAAAAGGGACGTCACTCCCATTCCCACAGGTTGGTTTAACAATAGGCACGTGATCCAATCTGGGCCACAGACAAGGGAGAAGAGGTCTCATGGAAGCTTTTGAGAATGAAGCTTTCTGGCTTTGTAAGAGAATTACTGAGTAAGTTCTCTCTTTCTCTTACTACATGTGAACAAAGGCACAGGTAGCCCTGATGCTACAGGCTCCACCCATGAGCCATAAGGAGTACCAACCATCAGTGTGAAAGACAGAGTCAGAAAACACCTGGATCCTGGATCCTGAATCCTAGATCCTAGATGATATCGCAGAAAGGTTCTTGATCATTAGCATCAAAAGGCTTTCTTTCTTTCTTAAAACATGTTTTCTTGGTTTTTTTCGTTGTTGTCGTTGTTGTTGTCGTTGTTGTTGTTACTATACTTTAAGTTCTGGGATATATGTGCAGAATGTGCAGGTTTGTTACATAGTTATACATGTGCCATGGTAGTTTGCTGCACCCATCAACCCATCATCTACATTAGGTATTTCTCCTAATGCTATCCCTCCCCTAGCCCCCCACTCCTGAACAGGCCCCAGTGTGTAATGTTCTCCTCCCTGTGCCCATATGTTCTCATTGTTCAGCTCCCACTTATGAGTGAGAACATGTGGTGGTTGGTTTTATGTTCCTGTGTAGTTTCCTGGGAATGATGGTTTCCAGCTTCATCCATGTCCCTGCAAAGGACATGAACTCATTCTTTTTTATGGCTGCATAGTATTACATGGTGTATATATGCCACATTTTCTTTATCCAGTCTATCATTGATGGGCACTTTGGGTGGTTACAAGTCTTTGCTATTGTAAATAGTGCCACAATAAACATGCGTGTGCATGTGTCTTTATAGCAAAATGATTTATAATCCTTTGGGTATATACCCAGTAATGAGATTGCCGGTGAAGCCGGCTGGGCTTCTGGGTCAGGTGGGGACTTGGAGAACTTTTCTGTCTAGCTGAAGGATTGTAAATGTACCAATCAGCGCTCTTTGTCTAGCTAAAGGTTTGTAAACGCACCAATCAGCACTCTGTAAAAATGCACCAATCAGTGCTCTATGTCTAGCTAAAGGTTTGTAAATGCACCAATCAGCACTCTGTAAAACGGACCAATGAGCGCTCTGTAAAATGGGCCAGTCAGCAGGACGTGGCAGCACCAAATAAGGGAATAAAAGCTGGCCACCCAAGCTAGCAGCGGCAACCCACTTGGGTCCCCTTCCACACTGTGGAAGCTTTCTTCTTTCACTCTTCACAATAAATCTTGCTGCTCCTCACTCTTTGGGTCCGCGCCAACTTTAAGAGATGTAACACTCATTGCGAAGGTCTGCGGCCTCACTCGTGAAGTCAGCAAGACCATGAACTCACCAGGAAGAAAAAAAACTATGTATGCGCCACCTTTAAGAGCTGTAACACTTGGGGGAGGTTCCAAGATGGCCGAATGGGAACAACTCCAGTCTACAGCTCCCAGCGTGGGTGATGCAGAAGATGGGCAATTTCTGCATTTCCAACTGAGGTACCGGCTTCATCTCACTGGGGCTTATTGGACAGTGGGTGCAGCCCACGGACCAAGGCAGGGCATCGCCTCAACCAGGAAGCACAAGGGGTCAGGGAATTCCCTTTCCTAGCAAAGGGAGACTGTGACAGACAGTACCTGGAAAATCAGGACACTCCCACCCTAATACTGCACTTTTCCAATGGTCTTAGCAAACGGCACACCAGGAGATTATATCCTGCGCCTGGCTTGGAAGGTCCCACACCCACAGAGCCTCACTCACTGCTAGCACAGCAGTCTGAGATCGAGCTGCAAGGTGGCAGCGAGGCTGGGGAAGGGGCGTCTACCATTGCTGAGGCTTGAGTATGTAAACAAAGTGGCCACGAAGCTCAAACTGGGTGGAGCTCACCTCAGCTCAAGGAGGCCTGCCTGCCTCTGTAGACTCCACCTCTGGGGGCAGGGCATAGCTGAACAAAAGGCAGCAGAAACTTCTGCAGACTTAAACGTCCCTGTCCGACAGCTTTGAAGAGAGTAGTGGTTCTCCTGGGATGGAGTTTGAGATCTGAGAACAGACAGACTGCCTCCTCAAGTGGGTCCCTGACCCCCAAGTAGCCTAACTTGGAGACACCTCCCAGTAGGGGCCAAATGACACGTCATATAGCCAGGTGCCCCTCTGAGACAAAACTTCCAGAAGAAGGATCAGGCAGCAACATTTGCTGTTCAGCAATATTTGCTGTTCTGCAGCCTCCACTGGTGATACCCAGGCAAACAGGGTCTGGAGTGGATCTCCAGCAAACTCCAACAGACCTGCAGCTGAGGGTCCTGATTGTAAGAAGGAAAACTAACAAACAGAAAGGACATCCATACCAAAACCCCATCTGTACATCACCATCCTCAAAGACCAGAGGTAGATAAAACCACAAAGATGGGGAGAAACCAGAGCAGAAAAGCTGAAAATTCTAAAAATCAGAGTGCCTCTTCTCCAAAAGAATGCACCTCCTCACCAACAATGGAACAAAGCTGGATGGACAATGACTTTGATGAGTTGAAAGAAGAAGGCTTCAGACGATCGGTAATAACAAACTTTTCTGAGCTAAAGGAGGATGTTCAAACCCATCGCAAAGAAGCTGAAAACCGTGAAAAAGATTAGACGAATGGCTAACTAGAATAAACAGTGTAGAGAAGACCTTAAAAAACCCGATGAAACCGAAAACCATGGCACAAGAACTACATGACGCATGCACAAGCTTCAGTAGCCGATTTGATCAAGTGGAAGAAAGGGTATAACTAATTGAAGATCAAATGAATGAGATGAAGTGAGAAGAGAAGTTTAGAGAAAAAAGAGTAAAAAGACATGAACAAAGCCTCCAAGAAATATAAGACTATGTGAAAAGACCAAATCTACATTTGATTGGTGTACCTGAAAGTGATGGGGAGAATGGAACCCAGTTGGAAAACATTCTTCAGGATATTATC
Source organism: Hylobates moloch (assembly GCF_009828535.3). Lineage (NCBI taxonomy): Eukaryota > Metazoa > Chordata > Mammalia > Primates > Hylobatidae > Hylobates > Hylobates moloch. Next base: position 53,868,730 of record NW_026652278.1, on the reverse strand, counting down.
CAGGAAAACTTCCCCAAACTAGCAAGGCAGGCCAACATTCAAATTCAGAAAATATAGAGAATGCCACAAAGATACTCCCCAAGAAGAGCAACTCCAAGACACATAATTGTCAGATTCACCAAAGTTGAAATGAAGGAAAAAATGTTAAGGGCAGCCAGAGAGAAAGGTCGGGTTACCCACAAAGGGAAGACCATCAGACTAACAGCAGATCTCTCGGCAGAAACTCTACAAGCCAGAAGAGAGTGGGGGCTGATATTCAACATTCTTAAAGAAAAGAATTTTCAACCCAGAATTTCATACGCAGCCAAAATAAGCTTCATAAGTGAAGGAGAAATAAAATCCTTTACAGACAAACAAATGCTGAGAGATTTTGTCACCACCAGGCCTGCCTTACAAGAGCTCCTGAAGGAAGCACTAAACATGGAAAGGAACAACTGGTACCAGCCACTGCAAAAACGTGCCAAATTGTAAAGACCATTGATGCTAGATAGAAACTGCATCAACTAACGAACAAACGAACCAGCTAACATCATAATGGCAGGATCAAAATCATACATAACAATACTAACCTTAAATGTAAATGTGTTAAATGCTCCAATTAAAAGACACAGACTGGCAAATTGGATACAGTCAAGAGCCATCAGTGTGCTGTACTCAGGAGACCCATCTCATGTGCAGAGACACACACAGGTTCAAAATAAAGGGATGGAGGGAGATCTACCAAGCAAATGGAAAACAAAAAAAGCAGGGGTTGCAATCTTAGTCTATGATAAAACAGACTTTAAACCAACAAAGATCAAAAGAGACAAAGAAGGCCATTACATAATGGAAAAGGGATCAGTTCAACAAGAAGAGCTAACTATCCTAAATATATATGTACCCAATACAGGAGCACCCAGATTCATAAAGCAAGCCCTTAGAGACCTAAAAAGAGACAGACTCCCACAAAATAATAATGGAAGATTTTAACACCCCACTGTCAACATTAGACACATCAACGATGCAAAAAGTTATCAAGGATATTCAGGAATTGAACTCAGCTCTGCACCAAGTGGACCTAATAGACATCTACAGGACTCTCCACCCCAAATCAACAGAATATACATTCTTCACAGCACCACATCACACTTATTCCAAAATTGACCACACAGTTGGAAGTAAAGCACTCCTCAGCAAATGTAAAAGAACAGAAATTATAACAAACTGTCTCTCAGACAACAGTGCAATCAAACTAGAACTCAGGATTAAGAAACTCACTCAAAACCCCTCAACTACATAGAAACTGAACAACCTGCTCCTGAATGAATACTGGGTACATAACAAAATGAAGGCAGAAATAAAGATGTTCTTTGAAACCAATGAGAACAAACACACAACATACCAGAGTCTCTGGGACACATTTAAAGCAGTGTGTACAGGGAAATTTATAGCACTAAATTCCCATAAGAGAAAGCAGGAAAGATCTAAAATGGACACCCTAACATCACAATTAAAAGAACTAGAGAAGCAAGAGCAAACATATTCAAAAGCTAGTAGAAGGCAAGAAATAACTAAGATGAGAACAGAAGTGAAGGAGATAGAGATACAAAAAAAACCCTTCAAAACGTCAATGAATTCAGGAGCTGGTTTTTTGAAAACATCAACAAAATGGATAGACCACTAGGCAAGACTAATAAAGAAGAGAGAAGAATCAAATGGATGCAATAAAAAATGATAAAGGGGATATCACCACCGATCCCACAGAAATACAAACTACCATCAGAGAATACTATAAACACCTCTATGCAAATAAACTAGAAAATCTAGAAGAAATAGATAAATTCCTCGACACATATACCCTCCCAAGACTAAACCAGGAAGAAGTTGAATCCCTGAACAGACCAATAACAGGCTCTGAAATTGAGGCAATAATTAATAGCCTACCAACCAGAAAAGTCCAAGACTAGATGGATTCACAGCCGATTTCTACCAGAGGTACAAAGAGGAGCTGGTACCATTCCTTCTGAAACTATTTCAATCAATAGAAAAAGAGGGAATCCTCCTAACTCATTTTATGAGGTCAGCATCATCCTGATACCAAAGCCTGGCAGAGACACAACAAAAAAAGAGAATTTTAGACCAATATCCCTGATGACATCGATGCAAAAATCCTCAATAAAATACTGGTAAACCGAATTCAGCAGCACATCAAAAAGCTTATCCACCATGATCAAGTTGGCTTCACCCCTGGGATGCACGGCTGGTTCAACATACACAAATCGATAAACATAATCCATCATATAAACAAAACCAAAGACAAAAACCACACGATTATCTCAACAGATGCAGAAAAGGACTTCGACAAAATTCAAGAGCCCTTCATGCTAAAAACTCTCAATAAACTAGGTACTGATGGCACATATCTCAAAATAATTAGCTATTTATGACAAATCCACAGCCAATTTTATACTGAATGGGCAAAAACTGGAAGTATTCCCTTTGAAAACTAGCACAAGACAGGGATGCCCTCTCTCACCACTCTTATTCAACAAAGTGTTGGAAGTTCTGGCCAGGGGAATCTGGCAGGAGAAAGAAATAAAGGGTATTCAATTAGGAAAAGAGGAAATCAAATTGTCCCTGTTTGCAGATGACATGATTGTATATTTAGAAAACCCTATCGTCTCATCCCAAAAGCTCCTTAAGCTGATAAGCAACTTCAGCAAATCTCAGGATACAAAATCAATGTGCAAAATCACAAGCATTCCTATACACCAATAACAGACAGACAGACAGCCAAATCATGAGTGAATTCCTATTTACAATTGCTTCAAAGAGAATAAAATACCTAGGAATCCAACTTAAAAGGTTGTAAAGGACCTCTTCAAGGTGAGTTACAAACCACTGCTCAACGAAATAAAAGAGGACACAAACAAATGGAAGAACATTCCATTCTCATGGATAGGAAGAATCAATATCGTGAAAATGGCCTTACTGCCCAAGGTAATTCATAGATTCAATGCCATCCCCATCAAGCTACCAATGACTTTCTTCACAGAATTGCAAAACTACTTTAAAGTTCATGTTGATCCAAAAAAGACCCTGCATTGCCAAGACAATCCTAAGCCAAAAGAACAAAGCTGAAGGCATCACGCTACCTGACTTCAAACTATACTACAAGGCTACGGTAACCAAAACAGCATGGTACTGGTACCAAAACAGAGATATAGACCAATGGAACAGAACAGAACCCTCAGAAATAATACCACACATCTACAACCATCTGATCTTTGACAAACCTGACAAATACAAGAAATGGGGAAAGGATTCCCTATTTAATAAATGGTGCTGGGAAAACTGGATAGCCATATGTAGAAAGCTGAAACTGGATCCCTTCCTTACACCTTATACCAAAATTAATTCAAGATGGATTAAAGACTTAAATGTTAGACCTAAAACCATAAAAACCTTAGAAGAAAACCTAGGCAATACCATTCAGGACATAGGCATGGGCAAGGACTTCATGACTAAAACACAAAAAGCAATGGCAACAAAAGCTAAAATTGACAAATGGGATCTAATTAAACTAAATAGCTTCTGCACACAGCAAAAGAAACTACCATCAGAGTGAACAGGCAACCTACAGAATGGGAGAAAATTTTTACAATCTACCTATCTGACACAGGGCGAATATCCAGAATCTACAAAGAACTTAAACAAATTTACAAGAAAAAAATCAAACAACCCCATTAAAAAGTGGGCAAACGACATGAACAGACACTTCTCAAAAGAGGACCTTTATGCAGCCAAAAGACACATGAAAAAATGCTCATCATCACTGGCCATCAGAGAAATGCAAATCAAAACCACAATGAGATACCATCTCACACCAGTTACAATGGCGATCATTAAAACGTCAGGAAACAACAGGTGCTGGAGAGGATGTGGAGAAATAGGAACACTTTTACACTGTTGGTGGGACTGTAGACTAGATCAACCATTGTGGAAGACAGTGTGGGGATTCCTCAGGGATCTAGAACTAGAAATACTATTTGACCCAGCCATCCCATTACTGGGTATACACCCAAAGGATTATAAATCATGCTGCTATAAAGATACAAGCACATGTATGTTTATTGTGGCACTATTCACAATAGCAAAGACTTGGAACCAACCCAAATGTTCATCAATGATAGACTGGATTAAGAAAATGTGGCACATATACACCATGGGATACTATGCAGCCATAAAAAAGGATGAGTTCATGTCCTTTGTAGGGACATGGATGAAGCTGGAAACCATCATTCTGAGCAAACTATCGCCAGGACAGAAAACCAATCATTGCATGTTCTCACTCATAGTTGGGAAGTGAACAATGAGAACACTTGGACACAGGGTGAGGAACATCACACACCAGGGCCTGTCATGGGGTGGGGGGAGGGGGGAGGGATAGCATTAGGAGAAACACATAATGTAAATGACGAGTTAACAGGTGCAGCACACCAATATGCCACACGTATACATATGTGACAAACCTGCACGTTGTGCACATGTACCCTAGAACTTAAAAAAAAAAAAAAGAACTGTAACACTCACTGTGAAGTGTCTGCAGCTTCACTCCTGAAGTCAGCAAGACCACGAAATCACCGGAAGGAAGAAACTCTGGACACCTCTGAACATCTGAAGGAACAAACTCTGGATACACCATCTTTAAGAACTGAAACACTCACCGCGAGGGTCCACGGCTTCGTTCTTGAAGTCAGCGAGACCAAGAGCCCACCGGAAGGAACCAATTCTGGGCACACTGAGTCAAATGGTATTTCTAGTTCTAGATCCTTGAGGAATCCCCACAGTGTCTTCCACAATAGCTGAACTAATTTACACTCCCACCAACAGTATAGAACCATTCCTATTTCTCCACATCCTCTCCAGCATCTGCTGTTTCCTGTTTTTTTAACGATTGCCATTCTAACTGGAGATGGTATCTCATTGTGGTTTTTATTTGCATTTCTTTAATGACCAGTGATGATGAGCTTTTTTCATATGTCTGTTGGCCACATAAATTCCTTCTTTTGAAAGTGTCTGTTCATATCCTTCACCCATTTTTTGATGGAGTTGTTTTCTTGTTAAAGTTCCTTGTAGATTCTGTATATTAGGCCTTTGTCAGATGGATAGATTGCAAAAATTTTCTCCCATTCTATAGGTTGCCTGTTAACTGATGACAGTTGCTTTTGCTATGCAGAAGCTCTTTAATTAGATCCCATTTGTCAATTCTGGCTTTTGTTGCCATTGTTTTTGGTGTTTTACTCATGAAGTCTCTGCCCATACCTCTGTCCTGAATGGTATTGCCTAGGTTTTCTTCTAGGCTTTCTATGGCTTTAGGTCTTACATTTAAATCCTTAATCCACCTTGAGTTAATTTTTGCATAAGGTGTAAAGAAGGGGTCCCGTTTCAATTTTCTGCATATGGCTAGCCAGTTTTCCCAACACCATTTATTAAATAGGGAATCCTTTCACCATTGCTTGTTTTTGTTAGGTTTGTCAAAGATCAGATGGTTGTAGATGTGTGGACCTATTTCTGAGGCCTCTGTTCTGTTCCATTGGTCTATATATCTGTTTTGGTATGAGTACTATGCTGTTTTGGTTACTGTAGCCTTGTAGTATAGTTCCAAGTCAGGTAGCATGATGCTCCAGCTTGGTTCTTTTTGCTTAGAATTGTCTTGGCTATACAGGCTCTTTTTTGGTTCCATATAAAATTTAAAGTAGATTTTTATAATTCTGTGAAGAAAGTCAATGGTAGCTTGATGAGAATATCATTGGATCTATAAATTACTTTGGACAGTATGGCCACTTTCATGATATTGATTCTTCCTATCCATGAGCATGGACTGTCTTTCCATTTGTTTGTGTCCTCTCTTATTTCCTTGTGCAGTGGTTTGTAGTTATCCTTGAAGAGGTCCTTCACATCCCTTGTAAGTTTTATTCCTAGGTATTTTATTCTTTTTGTAGCAATTGTGAACGGAGTTTACTCATGATTTGGCTCTCTGTCTGTTATTGGCGTATAGGAATGCTTGTGATTTTTGCACATTTTGTATCCTGAGACCTTGCTGAAGTTGCTTATCAGCTTAAGGAGTTTTTGGGCTGAGATGATGGGGTTTTCCAAATATACAAACATATACAACCATGTCATCTGCAAACAGAAATAATTTGACTTCCTCTCTTCCTATTTGAATGCCTGTTATTTCTTTCTCTTGCCTGATTGCCCTGGCCAGAACTTCCAATACACAGGAATGGTGACGGAGGGCATCCTTGTCTTGTGCTGGTTTTCAAAGGGAATGCTTTGAAATGCCCATTCAGTATATTGGCTGTGGGTTTGTCATAAATAGCTCATTATTTTGAGATACGTTCCATCTCTACCTAGTTTATTGAGTGTTTTTAACATGAAGGGGTGTTGAATTTTATCGAAGGCCTTTTCTATATCTATTGAGGTAATCATGTGGTTTTTGTCATTGGTTCCATTTATATGACGAATTATGTGTATTGATTTGCATATGTTGAACCTGCCTTGTGCATCCCAGGGATAAAGCCAACATGATCATGGTGGATAAGCTTTTTAATGTGCTGCTGGATTCGGTTTGCCAGTATTTTATTGAGGATTTTCGCATTGATGTTCATCAGGGTACTGGCCTGAAATTTTCTTTATTTATTGTCTCTCTGCCAGGTTTTGGCATCAGGATGATGCTGACCTCACAAAATGAGTTAGAGAGGAGTCTCTCTTTTTCCATTGTTTGGAATAGTTTCAGAAGGAATGGTACCAGCTCCTCTTTGTACCTCTGGTACAATTCGGCTGCGAATCCATCTGGTCCTGGGCTGTTTTTTGTTGGTAAGCTATTAATTACTGCCTCAATTTCAAAACTTGTTATTGGTCTATCTAGGGATTCGATTTCTTCCTGGTTTAGTGTTTGGAGGGTGTATGTGTCCAGGAATTTATCCATTTCTTCTAGATATCCTAGTTTATTTGCATAGAGGTGCTTATAGTATTATCTGATGGTAGTTTGTATTTCTGTGTAATCAGTAGTGATATCCCCTTTATCATTTTTTATTTTGTCTATTTGATTCTTCTCTCTTGTCTTATTTATCAGTCTGGCTAGCAGTCTATCTATTTTGTTGATCTTTTCAAAAAACCAGCTCCTGGATTCATTGATTTTTTGAAGGGTTTTTAGTGTCTCTATCTCCTTCAGTTCTGCTCTGATCTTAGCTATTTCTTGTCTTCTGCTAGATTTTGAATTTGTTTATTCTTGTTTCTCTAGTTCTTTTAATTGTGATGTTAGGGTGTCGATTTTAGATCTTTCCTGCTTCCTCCTGTGAGAATTTAGTGCCATAAATTTCACTCTAAACACTGCTTTAGCTATGTCACAGAGATTCTGGTACATTGTGTCTTCGTTCTCATTGGTTTCAAAGAACTTATTTATTTCTGCCTAATTTCGTTATTTACCCAGTAGTCATTCAGGAACAGGTTGTTCAGTTTCCATGTATTTGTGCAGTTTTAAGTGAGTTTCTTAATCCTAAGGTCTAGTTTGATTGCACTGTGGTCTGACAGACTGATTGCTATGATTTCCATTCTTTTACATTTGCTGAGGAGTGTTTTACTTCCAATTATGTGGTCAGTTTTAGAGTAAGTGTGATGTGCTGCTGAGAAGAATGCATATTCTGTTGATTTGCGGTGGAGAGTTCTGTAGATGTCTATTAGGTCTCCTTGGTCCAGAGCTGAGTTCAAGTCCTGAATATCCTTGTTAATTTTCTATCTCGTTGATCTAATATTGACAGTGGGGTGTTAAAATCCCCACTATTATTGTGTGGGAATCTAAGTTCTTTGTAGGTCTTGAAGAACTTGCTTTATGAATCTGGGTGCTCCTGTATTGGGTGCATATATATTTAGGATAGTTAGCTCTTCTTTTTGCACCCTTTGTCATTTTGTAATGTCCTTGTCTTTTTTTATCTTTGTTGGTTTAAAGTCTGTTTTATCAGAGACTAGGATTGCAACCCCTGCTTTTTTTTTTGGCTTTCCATTTGCTTGATAAAACTTCCTCCATCCCTTTATTTTGAGCCTATGTGTGTCTTTGCACGTGAGATGGGTCTCCTGAATACAGTACACTGATGGGTCTTGAGTCTTTATCCAATTTGCCAGTCTGTGCCTTTTAACTGGGGCATTTAGCCCCTTTACATTTAAGGTTAATATTGTTATGTGTGAATTTGATCCTGTCATTATGACGCGAGATGGTTATTTTGCCTGTTAGTTGATGCAGTTTCTTCCTAGCATTGATGGTGTTTATAATTTGGTATGTTTTTGCAGTGGCTGGTGCCGTTTTTTCCTTTCCATATTTAGTGCTTCCTTCGGGAGCTCTTGTAAGACAGGCCTGGTGGTGACAATATCCCTCAGCAGTTGCTTGTCTGTAAAGGATTTTATTTCTCCTTCACTTATGAAGCTTAGTTTGGCTGGATATGAAATTCTGGGTTGAAAATTCTTTTCTTTAAGAATGTTGAATATTGGCCTCCACTCTTTCTGGTTTGTAGGATTTCAGCAGAGAGATTCGCTGTTAGTCTGATGGGCTTCTCTTTGTGGGTAACCCAACCTTTTTCTGGCTGCCCTTAAGATTTTTTTCCTTCATTTCAACCTTGGTGAATATGACAATTAGGTGTCTTGGGGTTGCTCTTCTCTAGGAGTAACTTTGTGGTGTTCTCTGTATTTCCTGAATTTGAATGTTGGCCTATCTTGCTAGGTTGGGGAAGTTCTCCTGGAAAACAGCCTGAAGTGTGTTTTCCAACTTGGTTCCATTCTCCCCATCCATTTCAGGTACACCAATCAAACGTAGGTTTGGTCTTTTCACATAGTCCTACATATCTTGGAGGCTTTCTTCATTCCTTTTTATTCTTTTTTCTCTAATCTTATCTTCACACTTTATTAAGCTGATCTTCCATCTCCGATATCCTTTCTTCCAACTGATCGATTTGGTTCCTGATACTTGTATATGCTTCACGAAGTTCTTGTGCTGTGTTCTTCAGCTGCATCAGGTCATTTATGTTCTTCTCTAAACTGGTTATTTTAGTTAGCAGTTCCTGTAACCTTTAACAAGGTTCTTAGCTTCCTTTGCATCGGGTTAGAACATGCTCCTTTAGCTTGGGGGAGTCTGTTATTACCTATCTTCTGAAGCCTACTTCTGTCAACCAGATTGGTATGTAAATCTCCTTAATTCTAAGATGTTGGCAGCTAAATGATTTATTTCAAAATCATTATTCAGACAAACACAATATGGCCTACAGTGAACATAAATTGTATGCCAAATACAACAGCAAGCTATTAGCTTGAGTGTTTACCTGAGATAGATTAAAAGAAAAATAGGCTGGGTACAGTGGCTTATACTTGTAATCCCAGCACTTTGGGAGGCCAAGGCAGACGGATCACCTGAGGTCAAGAGTTCGAGACCAGCCTAGCCCAATATGGTAAAACCTCGTCTCTACTAAAAATACAAAAAAAAAAAAAAAGCTGGGCGTGGTAGCACACGCCTGTAGTCCCAGATACTCGGGGAAGCTGAGGCAGGATAATTGCTTGAACCCAGGAGGTGGAGGTTGCAGTGTGCTAAGATCGTGCCACTGCACTCCAGCCTGTGTGACACAGGGAGACTTAATCACAAAAAATAAAAATAAAAATAAATAACAAGAATGTAGTAATACTCAAAGTGAGTAGATGGTGCTACTACCAGAATCATAAAAGCTTGTGCTCCATGGCATTTTATAACTAGCTGGATTTTGATCTTAGGAAGAACGAACAGACAGATTTATAGTCCAGCACCTGTCTTACAGGCTAAAGCATTTGGTGGGGAGGCACAGGGCTAAAGGCTGCTAGAAAACTGAGTCCAATTAAGCCTAAGGCAAGGGTTATATGTAAATCCCCTTGCACATGGTAGGAATTCAATAATACTTCCTGAATAAATATTGGAACTGATTCCTTCCCGGAGGATGACAGAAAAATTTTTACCCTATTGAATTTGGTACAGCATGGTAGAAAATACCTACTGCACTCTACATGTATGTTTCTGCAAAAGTAATTTTAAATCTTCCTGATATAGGGAAAAAATGTGGAGCCTATAAAAAGTTATTAGTAATATTCAAAGAATTTATACATTTCAAAAATGAGTTTAATTGGTAATGAAAATTTCCAAAGAAGCTACTCTGGAGGCTTAAGTGATGATGTCACAAGGGAGAGCTGGAAAGACGAACACACAGATGTCCTAAGATTGCATTCATCTGCAACAGTGCAGAATTAGAGTTGGCAATACTTCAGACCTCTTCATGTGATTCTTATAGTAAAAGTTTCAAAATGGCTTTTCCCTGGTGAATCTTTAGCTACTCAACATTTAAAGAGAATCCAATTAAAAACCACTCAACTTTCCAAACTCTGGTTTCAAGAAATTCAAATTCCCTCAATATAACCTCAATTTCCAACACCTAGTCACCAAGAATAAAATGGCATACAGTTTTCAGGTATTAGGAAATGTAACCAGTTAAAGAGGTTTATTTTTATCACTGTGCATTCATTTATAAAACAAGGTGAGTGTGAGGCTGTATTTCCCACCAGGGGAAAGAATGGTGGCCAAGACAGCCTTGGTCCCTGCTCTTGTGAGGCTTATACATACAGGGAAACAAACTGTCAAACAGCACTTGCCAATATATAATTACAAAGTTAAGTGTCATGAAAAATTTACAAAGTGCAATGATATCATCTGACATACAGACCCCAACTAGTCTAATAATCAGAAAAGGCTACCTTTTCTAAGCTGTAATATGAAGCATGGTTCCATCAAATGGGGTAACACAAAACATGCCAGGGAGATTAGCATTCACTCAATTCACAAACATCTACTGCATACTAAATACGTGCCCGTCCTTACGTTAAGCATTAGGTATATAATAGTGAATAGAATTTAAAAAGTAAATCTACTGAGAGACTTACTCCAGTAAGTCTGAATGAGAGAGAAGAAAGTAGAATGGTGGATGCTAGGGACTGGGAGGAGGGAGAAATGGGTGATCATTGTTAAATGGGTATGGAATTTCAGCTGTGGATAATGAAAAAGTTCTGGAGATGAATGGTGATGACGGTTGCACAACAATGTAAATATACTCAGTGCCACTGAAATGTACACTTTAAAATGGTTAAAATGGTAAATTTCATGTTATGTATATGCTACCACAATAAAAACTAAACCTTAAAAAATTCCAACATTTAGACACTGCACAGAACAGGAGATGCTAGAAAAATGACAGGGAACGAGCTTCCAGAATGGTGGTAGACAATAACGAAGTCATAGAAGACAAATGAAAAACTCAAGGCTGTTCCTTTTACAGGGAATCTCAAGAAAAGGAAAAGAATTGAATGCTGTTGAGAAACCAAATAAGATGAGAACTTTAAAGAATCTCTTACATTTTGAAACAGATCATGGGTACCCTTGATAGCCATTTACGTGGAAGAGTGAGTGCAGAAGTTGGAGTGAGTTGAAAAAACAAGGCAATTTGGGAAGTATAATAGAATGTTATGAGTAGATAACTCTTTCAAGAAGTATTAATTCTAACAAGCAGCAGAGAAACAGGACAATGGCTGGAGGATAATGTGAAATCAAAGGAAGCATGGAAGTAGTTAAGCAGCCCACCCTAATTTCCAATTTGTCCCAATTGGAACCCCATTTTTAGCTGGACACATGGACACTTAAGTACCCTGCCTTCCTTGAAGACAGGTAACACCCAAGGCACATAACTAAGTTCTGTCCAGGGAAATTTTAGCAGATTCTAAGAAATCTCATCATTCAGCTTGTCAATGTCTTTTGGGTCTTCCTCCAGCCTGCTGACTGGACTGTGATATCCACAGTTCCCACTTGGATTATGAAGATAAGGGCCATACCCCCCAGATGGGAACTGTACAGGTGGAAGAATCTTGGGTTACTGAGGTCTCTGGAAAGCACAGCCACCACACCAGACCTGGACTACCTTGCTATGGAGTTTTTTCATGACAAATACCCTTCCAACTTATTTAAACAATGGTTATTTTGTTTTGCTTTGGTTTTCTATTTCTGCAGACAATTCTAATTCCAACTAATATAAGAAGGTTTTCTTGGAGACACGAGAATATGACTCTGTAGAAATGGGAATGATCTCATTAAAGAGACAAGGCAGAGGGAAACCGCCTTACATGGGAAGCATGAGGGACATGGAAAACCATGTGGTTAGAAAGACAAGAAAAAGGGAAGATGAGAGAGAAGGGAAACCACGTAGAGCCATGTTTTGCTTGTTTTAGAATATCATATAAATGGAAACATACAGTGCCTGCTCTGTGGGGTGAGGCTTTTTTCACCCAGCATAACGCTTTTTCAGGTTTCATCCATATTGTTGCATGTGTCAGTAGTTCCTTCCTTTTTATTAATGAGTATGGTTACATTGTATGAAACCCACCAGTTTGTTTATCCACTCTATGGACACCTGGATGCTTTTAGGTTTTGGCTTTCATGAATAAAGATGCCAAAAACAAGTCTTTTACTTGCTGGGTATTTCCATTTGATGATCTCACAGGAACTTAAAGATCAGAATATTCAAAATTGAGCTCATCTAAATGTGTATCTTTTCCACAAGTGTTTATTTCAGTAAATGGCACTGCCATTCCCTCTACTGTTCAAGTCACAGTCTTCTGTGTTATCCTTGACCACTGCCTGTCCCTGACTCCTCCCATATGATCAGACCCAAAGTCCTGCCAGTATTCTCTTCTTCACATTTACTCACTTTGCTCTAGTGCCATACGGGTATTTTTGTTGCCATGGCAGATGGGGACAGGATATTCAGTGGAGTTTTTTGGAAGGCGTAGGATGACAATTGTGATAATAATGGTCTATATTGTTATAGGAGTTTGGGTGAAACAGATATATACATTTGTAGAAACACATTGAATGCTACATTTACTTTATGAAAGTTTAACAACCACCACCCCCAAAAAAGCTACGTAAGAAATATTGACACTAGTAATTGGTATGCACGCTGATGAGGTGAAGTGTAGGGATATTTCTGCACATTGTTTGAAATGCATCAAAAAATAAGATGGATTGATGAACAGAAAGAAGACTGGATATGTGATAAAGCAAATATTTTTAAAAATAATTTTAGAATTTAGGTAGTGGACATCTGGTATTCCATGCAAAATTATCTCAACTTTTGTGTATTTTCCTATTAGAATGTTAAAAAAATTTTAACCAAGCTGCATTTCTTTAAAAGCACGATCTAAAACTTTACAATAACATAAACAGCACATTCTTCTTCCTTTTCTTCACATCTTCACTTTTATTAAGAATTCATGAATGTTTACTACTAATGGATTTGTGAGCAATGAAATGACAAAGAATTTTAATGCCGTTTGAAATCATTATCAAAAGCCCAAAACATTTACTTTGCAGCAAAAGAGTGAAATAGAAATATTTTAACACCATGTTAATTCAGAAAAAAATATATGGGTAAAGTTCTAGCTCATTAGGGAAAATAATAGTTATTCTTAATTATGTAACGTTTTAAGGGATTCTGTTTTGTTATTTTTATACTCTGGCAGCTATGGGGGACCTATTTTATAGTAGACAACTATCACTGGCATCTCAAATGTCACATTATGTTACTCAATGTATTTTTGCATGTTTCCCTAGGAATATTGTTTCTAGCCTTAATTTCCACTATCAAATACAATAGTTTGTACATAAAAACACCCAGGTCTTTCTTTGCAAAAATTAGCAACTACAATTTATTAAAAGCTTAGTTAAATTTTACTAAAAATTCATCTTCAAAATATAAGGTCAAATTGTCCTTTTAATTAAAACTCATAATTTGAATTTTCAAAACCAACTACAAATTAAAATGCTCCAAATAGACTCTCATAATTCTCAACCAATACATAGAGTTTATTAAATGGCAAGCATTCCTGTATATATATCAGGTTAAGCGTCCAAAATCCAAAATCCTTTGAAACCCAAAACTTTTTGTGTGCTGACACGAGGCTCAAAGGAAATGCTCATTGGAGCATTTTGGATTGAGGTTTGAGATGCTCAACTGGGTATATTTAAAAAAAAAAGAATTGTCATTTAGTAGCACAAGTATTTTAAATGCCTATTCATATGCACTACCAAAGAAACTATATTTTATTGCTCATTTTCAGTAGATAAGGTTTTATTCTTAACAAATAATCTGGGAAATATTCTTAGATATTAGTTTCTCTTACTATACAAACTACAGTAAAAACATGGGCTTTAACTGCTCAAAAACTTTTTACAATCCTTTTAGATTTCAAAATAAATGTTTATTAATCCTTCAAATAAACATCCCTCAAATAGGCACTATTTCTTGTTAGATTCCCACTGTTAAAGACAGAGTGGGGCTGGATGGCAGGGAGAAAAAGCTAAGTGAGCTCAAGGCTGGTCCCAACTCCTGAGTTCCTAAGTTTTTCTTTAATCTGATCAGGAAAAATACTGAACTAGATGCACCATTAGTAGAAGAGAAGGAAAAATAATCTTGTTTTACAAGTTCCTAGGTTCTGGTTTACTGTAACTGGCCCAAAATGAAGTAATGATCATCAACAAATGAGTAAACCAACACCAGAACTCTCTGTTATCAATAAAATACTTTTCCCAAATAAGATAATTTCTAGTCACATGCTATGTCCATTTAAACTGATGCAATCCTTGGAATGTGTGTACTTTAAAAGGGCAAATGAAGTAAAAGTGCAGCTCAAATATGATTACTGGGATACAGGTTGTTGTGCAAAAGTAAAATTTTGAGACGTTTTTCAGTCGGGGTCAAACCTAAAGGTGAGATTCAGAGCACTGTGAATTCATCCGGAAAAAAAAATTGAGTGAAAAGTATAAGTTTTAAGCTTTATTGATTTTTCCCTTTATTTTATAAGGTCATTCAGTGAGGATCAAAAGCTCACACAAGATGAATTCATAAAAGAAATGGAGAGGAAAAGTTTTTAAAACTACTTTTTGTATAAATTGGTGCACCTGGCCCAAGGCAATAATGCACCAACTGAAATCAGAGCATCTACAGATGACATAAAACTTCCCTCTTTCCAAATTCAAATGACTCAGGGACTCTTCCCAAAGAACTTTTGCTTCCAGTTTGCATGCTATGCATTTTCTTAAAAGCCGGATGACCGTGAAATATTTCATTCTGTGTAAACTGTTTACTACCAATTTTTAATTTAGTATGTGTTTTTAAAAAATTTACAGTAAGCCAAGATGAGACAAAGGAAAAAAACTTTTATTGAACATCTGGTATCCATGAACACTTCATAAATATGTGCTTTACCTCTGCTTAATCTACTTAACCTTATTAAGCAGGCATGCTCCCCATTTAACATTTGAAAAGGAAGTTTAGAGAGATTTAAGATCACCTAGCTATGAGTCAGAAGCATCCTCCAGTACTGGCTTCTCCAAGGAGTAGCTATTAGTTCATATAGATATGTCATCTCTCTGACACTCTATTTCCTCATAGACAAAATAAATAGACTCAGGTGAACACTGTAATTACTTTAAAAGGTAAATTTGATCTTTCAGAGACTGGTAATAGATGTTCAGGCTTACTTCCTCCCCTCTACCCTATTGTCTTTGCCTTTATCCAATTTCACTGTTCTTTACTAATTCCACAGAATGGTTTAAGAAAAAAGGAGCTGACAAAAAAAAAAAAAAAAGAGTACTTAAAAGTGTGTTTTGGTATTGGTAACTACATCAGACTTTGAAAGGAAAATAAAATCTTGAACTGAGAATAAGTTAAAACTACTTCCTAAAATTAGATTATAAGAGTATCCAGAGACTTCTACTTTTGCTATATTTTTTTCATAATTCCAGTGAACAAATGGGACCAGACTTCATAAAATTCCCTCAAATACCTCATACCCTCACTTTAAAAAATCATTACTGTGT
Organism: Hylobates moloch; assembly: GCF_009828535.3. Classification (NCBI taxonomy): domain Eukaryota; kingdom Metazoa; phylum Chordata; class Mammalia; order Primates; family Hylobatidae; genus Hylobates; species Hylobates moloch. The sequence goes on along the minus strand of NW_026652278.1, from coordinate 53,852,757 downwards.
TCTCATAGAGTTTGGTAAAGAAATATCATTAATAGCTATGAGAAATTGTATATCTAAACTTACATGTCATTCTTTACAAATTAGCTTTTAAAAGGACTAAAAGGCCAAGAAGAATGAGCAAGTAGTTGCTTCTGTATCCTACTTATATAATCTACAGAGGTACAAACACACAGTAATCAGTTTGAAAATAAAATGAAATCCTAGTTTGGTAAGTAATTTGCCTTCTTTAAAACTGTCAGTGGCACTAAATTGAAATTTTTTCCATCTAGCTGACCAAATTGTAAGCCTCTTTCATCTAGATCATTATTGAAAAGTGAGAATAACCCATCATGTCTAATATATTTGTCAAAGGAATTTAAATATTAAGTAGACATTAAATAGGAACAAATAGCTGAAATTTTTTAGTATCTTATTTAAAGTTCTTTCCAGGGAGGAACTCAAGGAAAAAACAAGTATATACTAAATAATTCAATTAAGAAAGAGAAAAAGAGTGCCATCTCAGCAATTGAATGGCTACTATGCATGGTGGGAGGGGTCATGCAAGATAAGAGGTTTTAGGTAGACTGGTTTTCTGTCTTTAGTCCCATAAAAGGCAGGCCTCACTATTCCATTTAACAGGTGAAGAAAGAGATTCAAACACTAAGTAACTTGCCTAAGAGCATACAGCTAATAAATGCTGATTTTGTATTTCCAGCATATATACACTTGAATGAAAAATCCAAGCACTTTAATACTACATCACACTTCTTCCCACCTTCTGTGTGCTTGGATAAAGATTCAAAAATTAAAAGTTACATTCAACAACCTATTAGAATTAAAATGCTGGCTAAAGGAGAAGAACATAATTAGGATATTGTTAAAGCAAACTAAATATTGCCTGAGAAGGACTCAGTACTTCTATATTTGAGTCCTTATAGATGAACTATAACCTAGCTTAATAGTGAGACAAAATTGAAAACCTAACTTAGTAATACGCACCTGAAACAATAGCTGAGTGTTGGCCAATCTCAGTGGCCTACTTCAACCACTCACAGACTGCTGAATGTTCAACCTGTGTTCAAACAAGGCAAATGCCGAGCTGTACCCAATCTCACTCTTTCTGCACCTCACTTCTGAAAGTGAAAGTAGGTCATTTTACGTTTTTTTTATTTGTTCTGACCACAAGGCACCCCTGGAGTCTCTGTGAATCTGCTGTGATTCTGGGGGCTGCCCGATTTGCAAATCATTCATTGCTCAATTAAGCTCCTTTAAATTTAATTTGGCTGAAGTTTTTATTTTACCAATATAATATATCAACTGCTTGGCCAGAAGTATGAGAACATAAGGAACTTGTACGTCTAGCAAGAGGGTAAACTGGATGTTCAGATGAAACCGACTATACCTGTTTAAACAGAAAATATCTCAAAATGCTGAGTAAAATATAAAACCATACTTTTGCAAGGTTATAAAATTCATTAGAGATCAGAAATGATAACAAAGAAATAGAGGGGTAAATTAGGGCTGCAGCCAGCATTTGCCAGCGAAATGTTCCCTAATACCTGGTGGTCTACAGCGTGGGTTTTAAAAAATGTTTAAAGAATAGAAAATAAATTTCAGATCAAAACACATAAAGTCTCAGAAGATGAAATAAAATAAAACTTTCCCTTAGTGATTCACAGTGTAGATGAGTGCCTGGTTTTGCCTTGGTGAAGCAAAGGGAATGAAAAACCTCTCTCCGATGAATTCCTAAACACAAGATTGTATTTATGCACTATTGGTGATAGAGTTCATGAACAAAGCAAAACAGATTCATTTAGTTATGGCTGTATTCCCAGGCAGATAAAGACAAAAATACTCTCTGAGGCCAAGGAATTTAAATATGGGCTTCAACAAGTACAATCAAACCACCAAAGACATGAGAAGAAAAGCCATGATTAGTGAGAGTCAACAGAAAAAGACCACTAAAATAATGCAGGCACTATAATAATATGATATAGAATACTTATGCTTAAAGACATGAGAAGTTATCAAAAGTATGTTAAGGGAACAAGATACTATTAAAATTGATCTTGCAGATTTCAAAAATGGTTGTTTTTGAGAGAGGTGGCAACACTGAAAATGCCCCTTTCCTGAGGCTTCGGCACACAAGACCTGACTAAAACTGAGGCTGGGAAGTGACAGAATACCAAACCACCCACTTACCCTTCCATGAACTTTTTATGAAGTAATAAGAAGCAGTAGACTACTACTGGGGAAGTGGCAATAACACAGACCCCTGTGGCATAGCTGTACAGAGCTGGCAGAAAGCCAAAGGTAGATCAGGAACACAGAAAACTGTACCACACTCTGGGCCTCATATGAAGCTCAATGCAGCAGCAGCAATCCATCCACCACTGGAGAAATCTGAAGTCTGTTTGCACTCAAGGTAACTACAGCAACAGCAAAATTCAAACCCAGCTCAACTGCTGACAATATTGACTACTGACACACTCCCCTATATTAATGAACTGAAGAAACAAAAAAAGTAACCATTGTGGGTATTAATTTTATTTACCACAGACTATTGCTCTTTAATACACAATACCAATATTCAACAAAAAATTACAAGACACAAAAGTGGTGGGAAAAAAACCCCCCACAAGCCTATCATCAACAGATAGCATAGTCAAATGAAATAGACCTCAAGATGGCCCAGGCTTGTAAATATCAGACAGAACTTTTAAAATAACTACAATTAATATAAGGATCTAATGAAAAATATCATCAACGTGTCTGTATAGAAAGGGAAATTTTACCAGAGACATAAAAACTATAAAAGAATCCAATGAAAAATGTCTGAAATGCAGAACAAAGCCACAGACTGAGGAAAAAGCTATTTAGAAAACCTATATCTTATGAAGAACCTATATCCAGAACTCTTAATGCTTTTTAATCCAATAAAAAATTAGCAAAATCTCAAACATATACTTCACCAAAGGAAACAATGATTAAGCACATTAAAAAATGCTTGATACTGGTTCTCAGAGAAATGCAAGTAAGTCCACAATCAGAAACTACTAAGTATCCACCAGAATGACTAACATTCAAAAGATAGATAATAACAGGTGCTGACAAGGATGTGAAACAACTAAAACTCTCGTATATTGCTGGTGGGAATTTGAAATGGCATAGCTACTCTAGAAAATAACTTGGCACTTTCTTAGAAAGTGAAACACACACTTACATGAGCCAACAATTCCACTCCAAGGCACTCACCCAAAAGAAGTGAAAATATATGTTTACACAAAGACCTCCATGTGCATTTTACAGCACCTTCATTCATGAAAGCCTTAAATTAAAAATGACTCAAATTCCATCAACCAGTGAATGAATGTTTTAATGTGATATAGCCATACAATAGACTACTACTCAGAATCAAAGCAATGAACTACTGATATACCCAACAACCTCAAATGAGATGAATCTCAAAAGATTTAATAAATAAAAGAAGACAAAAGACTACAGCATATGATTCTATTTAAACCAACTATCTCCAACATTTTTGGCATCAGGGACTGGTTTCATGGAAGACAATTTTTTCACAGAATGCGGGGGCAGGGAGATGGTTTCGGGATGAAACTGTCCCACCTCAGATCACCAGGCATTAGATTCTCATAAGGAGTGCATAACCTAGATCCCTTGTATGCACAGTTCACAATAGGGTTCATGCTCCTATGAGAATCTAATGCTGCCGCTGATCTGACAGGAAGGGGAGCTCAGGCAGTAATGCTCACTTGGCCACCGCTCACCTCCTGCTGTGTGATCCAATTCCTAACAGGCCAATACCAGTGCACAGCCTGGGGGCTGGGGACCCCTGATTTAAATGACATTTTGGAAAAGAAAGAGAAAACGCATCAGAGGTTGTCCAGTGCTAGAAGTTGGGAGGAAGAAAATGTCTGTTAAATAAAACCTAAAAATTGGGCCCAATGCGGTGATTCATACCTGTAACCCCAGCACTTTGGGAGGCCAAGGTGGGTGGATCACCTGAGGACAGGAGTTTGAGACCAGCCTGGCCAACACGGTGAAACCCTGTCTCTACTAAAAATAAAAAAATAGCCAGGTATGGTGGCATGCACATGAAGTCCCAGCTACTCAGGAGGCTGAGGCAGGAGAATTGCTTCAACCCAGGAAGCGAAGGTTGCAGTGAGCCGAGAGAGGGCCACTGCACTCCAGCCTGGGCAACAGAGTAAGACTCCGTCTCAAAAAAGAAAAAGAAAAAGAAAAAAATTGGATGTTCAAAGCCAACTACAAACAAAAATGACATCTTTCCTTTATTTATTCAACAAAACATTACTGAGTGCCTACAATGTGGCAGGTACTATCCTAGACACTGGATAAAAAATAATTTTATTTTAGTTGCAAGAGTTCTCTTTTTCAGAAAAGTGATGACAACGAATGCAATAAATTCACTTTATACAAGTTTTCCACATGTAACTGAATGTTCAGAATTCGTAATACTTTTCCTTTCTTACCAGATTGTTATAAAATCTTCTATATTTTCTCATGATAGTTTGTTATACATTTATTAGGATGAACTATATGAAACTGCAATGTTGTCAACAAAATGGTTCTTTCCTATGTTTCAAAAACAAGGACTCAGAAGCAAGAAAGGTGTAAAAGTAATCAGGGGTCATGTCATGCCCTTCTCATTGTAATATGAGATAATCAGTGACAGAGTTTCTAGTCAAAACGTCTGATATTCTGAACTTTTTTCACCTTTCAAGAGCTTTCGCAACATTCAGACTTGTGTTATTCATCTTGTAAATACAGATGCTTGCTATGGAGACTCAGCTGACTTCTGGTTTCACATTCCTAATGTAAGAACTAAAGAACAACACAATTGTTCTCATTTAAGTTTTTAATTTAACCTCCTTCTTTATCATGGGTGGAAAACCCTTGTTTAAAAGGATTATTTCATTCGGGCATTTAAAAATGGAATATCCTTTCAATTCCTTCAGATAATTTTAGAAACGAAATTAGAAATTGTGTGCTTTAACATTATTCCAATTTTTTACAGGCCATTGGGATTTTTATATTCTTCTAGTAGAAGATGTCCAAGATATGTGTCATTTGTATTTTGGCCTGGAGGAACTACTAATTCTATAGCCACTTAAGTTTTCTTCAAGTACACCAGAGGCAGGTCCTACTCAATACACAGGCACACACTAAGAGAATGGAACTGCACACCCATATGTGCCTCTCAAAGGACCTCACTGCAGAGAAAACACGATGCATGGAAATTTAGAACATAAGATATGGAACATTTTATTCTTCATAACAATTTTTAAATTCCAAAATGTGACAGTTCTCAAGGTTAAAAAGTATAGTTTTCTATATTTTTCCAATTTTTTCTCAACCTACATTTGAATTTTTCTGATTTTACTTTCTTGATTTCATCTTTTAAAACGATATCAAATTTCAATGCCTCATATGTTAAAAGCCAAATTATATCAGATTTGAAGTATAAATTCAATAATACTTAATCCAATTTTTAAGTAAAAATTTACTTAAAGCACTGTTATCCTCCAATGACTTCAGCTATTTTCCACTATGCAAGAGATGACCTAAATTAAACTTTTGCCACACAACCTTTGCAGAATCAACTTGTGCAAACAAATGAGCACAACCCAAACACAGCATATGTAGGTAACTCTATACCTTAATTCTAATTGTTTAAACCTAAACATTGTCGATAATAGCAACCAACTTAACAATCTTCAGAAAATGAAAAACAGATGAAAGGTGTTAGATCATCATGAATCACACAGCCATGGAATTTAGCTTCAGATCACTCCTAGGATTCTTTTGACTATAATCAGGTTTGGTGCTTTGATTTTTATAATCTAGGCCAGTGACCCTCTACCTTTTCTCCTTCCGGTTTTCCTAAAGGAGGTGGGGTTAGGCTAGGGGATGCCTGATGTCTTTAAAATGCCATTTCTAAACTCCAGAGAGAAATGACATGGGACTAACTGAATACCGGTGTTCTGAATTGAGCGAAGAAGCAGAAACAAGGATTGGCATGAGAGAACTTCAGGGACAAAAAAAAAAAAATTCAAGCTCGATATGTGAGCCCTTTAAAAAATTACAAATTTGAAAATAAGAATCTCTCCCTTAAAAAACCTGACAGCACCAGGTTGCTACCAATGCACTAGATCAGACCATTTGGAAAACCACTGCCCTAAAACCACAGAGGAAATGAAAACATTCGAATAAAATCCAGCCATCAACACCCCACTACAGCCTCACAGTTAATGAGAACTTACCTCTCTATTCCACTTGTGGGAGAAATGGACAAATTATAAAAAGAGAAGCTGATAAAAATATACTTTTCTTAAATCTCTACTACTCCACGTGGAAAGCATCTAGGCTTTGAAATATTTAAAGAGACATAATGTGTGTAAACGTTAAATACAGTGGCTTTCAACCTTGGCAGCACATGAAGTCGCCTGGGGTGACTTTCTCTTTCCCTTCTCTCTCCTCTCCTCCTGAGGAGGTGCAATGGGATGGGGTGGAGTTGCCAGGCAGAGGCATCAGTCCAATGAGACTGGTAGCCAAGGAAGGGAGGTAATGGGAGGGCACAAAGGTGTCAGAAGGAGTCCTGAGTAGTTGGAATATTGGTTACGTTGAGCACAATTAACTAATTAATTAGGCATAAAATTAATACACTGAGGATCCTGGAAACCAGCTTTCTTACCTTTTGAGAAGAGACGGGCTAAAAGTACACTAAAGTATTTGGTTAGAATTTGAACTATCAGAATGAACTTTTTTTTTTTTTTAATGGATTAAGGAACAAACTTTTTTCAGGAAATTTATAAAACAAGAATCAGCAAGAAAAGAAGATACACAATCCTGAAATCTCTCATTATTCCTGAGGAGAGGTGATCCAGGTCCAGGGTATAATGCTGGAGAAATGATTTTAGGGCAGGAAATGTGTCCCCTATTACTATACTCTCCTTATTTGACAAACAAGGGAAAGTGGCCTTGTTAATTGCCTGTGTTGTTGGGGGAGAAGACAAATACACTACTTGAGCACCAAGTCCTCCAGGTTTGGGTGCTGCTGTTTATAAGGGCTGTCTGGGAAAATTAGCTGCTCAGCACCTGGTGATTTGGAGTCCTGTGGCTCATTACAGCACCTTCTGCTGGAGCAAAGGGCCTCTAGACCCACAGGCAGCTGGTGATGAGGAGCTCTTCTCGCTAGGAGAAGGGGTAAGCCCCAGTGCTCACTAGCTCATTGTTTAGGCAATTCAGAGAGAACTCTCAGAGTCCTTTTTAGACAATCCTCCTTATAAGAACCACACAGAACTACCTCCATGCCAGCACAGTATAAAACTACACGTCAGCACAGTATAATAATAGTAACAGTATTAGTACTGTTACTTCGTTGCTATAATAATATACTTTTACCTTCTTCTCAAGTGCTCTGTTTCTCAGATTTTTATTTTACTCTCTGAAATTTTTACCAATAACTACTATTTTCTGGGCTTCTACTTTTATCAGTCACTTGACATAAAATTTTCCCAGAAATTCTGAAAGATAGTCTTTTTTTAACTTTTGGTTTCAGGGGTACATGTACAGGTTTGTTATACAGGTAAACTGTGTGTCATGGGGGTTCCGGGTACCAACAGTTCACCATCCAGGTAATAAGCATAGAACCCAATAAGGTAGTTTTTAGATCCTCACCCTCCTCCCTCCCTCCACCCTCAGTTAGGCCGCATCCATGTGTACACAAAGTTTAGCTCCCACTTATAAGTGAGAATACATAGTGTTTGGTTTTCTGCTCCTGTGTTAGTTCACTTAGGATAATGACCTCCAGCTCCATCCATGTTGCTGCAAAGAATATAATCTTGTTCTTTTTTTACGGGTGTGTAGTATTCCATGGTGTATATGTACCACATTTTCTTTATCCAGTCTACCATTGATGGACATTTAGGTTGATTTCATGTCTTTGTTATTGTGAATAGTGCTACAATGAACATACATATACATCTTTATGGTAGAAAGATTTCTATTCCTTCGGGTACATACCCAATTATGGGATTGCTGGGTCGAATGGGATTGCTGGGTCGAATGGTATTGAGCTCTTTGAAAAATCACCAAACTGCTTTCCATAATGGCTGAACTAATTTACATTCCCACCAGCAGTGTATAAGCGTTCCCTTTTTTCAACAACCTCACCAGATCTGTTATTTTTTGACTTTTTAATAGCCCAGAATGAACTCTTTTAAAAAAGTTATATAGACACATATAGATTTAGTCATAGATACACATATATGTATACATACACACACATTCATACACATGCAGATACATGTCCTAGTTCTATCTGCTGGGAGGGTACAGAACCAATTACACTCTAGTGCCAATGAACCCACTGAGGCCCAGATCATGACTTCTTGTTGCCATCCTCCACTCCACAAAAAGGATCAGGGCTGGTGCACAGAAAATACAAGAAAAAACCTGGAACATCTGCTTGTGCCAGAAAGCAGGAAAATGCTCCAGGAATGATGGGAGCATGTCAAAAAGACACAGAAGCCAACCTGAAAGGGCTCCTACTGGCCAAATTTGGAAGAATTTGGGCATCAAATACTGATATTATTTATCCATTATCCAGTATTTATCCATTGAATAAAATGGAAGTCCATAAACCCATTAAACAAACAAGCAATTTGATAAACAGGGAATAAAAGAGCACTCTTTCTTATACAATGCTGAGTAAAAAACACAGATGGCATAATAAAATTAATCACCATTTGGCAACTATCATAGTGGTAATCTACATTTAAAATGTAGAGAGGCCGGGTGCAGTGGCTCATACCTGTAATCCCAGCACTTTGGGAAGCCAAGGCAGGTGGATCACTGAGATCAGGAGTTTGAGAACAGCCTGGCCAACATGGTGAAACCCCATCTCTACTAAAAATACAAAAAGTTAGCTGGACGTGGTGGCGTGCACCTACAATCCCATCTACTCAGGAGGCTAAGGCAGGAGAATCGCTTAAACTCAGATGGCAGAGGTTGCAGTGAACAGAGATCGCACCAATGCACTCCAGCCTGGGTGACAGAATGAGACTCTGTCTCAAAAAAAAAGCAGAGAGCTGTTAATGAAAGCTCTGGCTTGTAGGTGAAGACGTGATGAACAGAAATTGGCATAATATGAGAACATCTCTGCACAAGGTGCTAATTAATTACAAAGGGGATAATGGTGGTGTCGTAGTGAAAAAACTCATCATTCACCAACTTGGCTAGGTAATCACAGTTAACACCACTACTGGAAGGACAGATTGACACAATTTTTCCTAAGGTGACACACTGACAAGAGTACAGAATCCTCCTCTAGTTTTGCAAATGGTTGAAAATTCACTCCTGTAACAATAAATAGTTGTACAACTGAAGACATATCAACTGGGGACTGGTTGAATTCTTTATGCTATATCCACACATTGTAATAATATGTAATATGAAACAAGAAGAAAAAAATATGAGTGATCTTTATATACTCAATTGGAATAAGTTTCTAGATTTATGGTTAAAGTTAACAAAAATAAAGCAAATTCAAAAGTGGAAATGTTAAGTACATGCCAGGCAAAGAAAGGAGACTGAAGCTCTTTTAACATTATATATACCCCTTTGTACATTTTGAATCCTGAATCTTGAAAATACATTAACTAAGCAAGAACTTAAATTAACATGTAAACAAAACAATTTCACTTTCAGAAAATCTTCCTACCCTAAGGTAACTTGAGTGGCTCCAGACCACTCCTACTATGCTCAATCACAGTGTACCTGAAAGTGGTGCCAATTCAATCAAGGGAATGTTCAGTCACTCAATGATACTGAGCTCCTACTGAGATACACAAAAACTACTAGTGCACATTCCTCAGGAACATACATAAAAGCAAAAACAGCAATCCTTACCTTTACCTGACTGTAGCACATCTATTATAATGCAGTGCAGTGATGCATGCAGACAAAAACTCCAATGAGTGACAGATGGTGCACTACAACACAGAACATTTCAATAGACAGTGATCATTTCCAGCTCCCTGTGATGAAGAAAGACTTCATGGAAAAAAATGGCATTTGAGTTGGCCTTTCAAGAATAATGCATCTCGCCCAGGCAAGAGTAGGGATAGTAGGAGAGCATTCAGGTAAATGGAATGGCGCATGTGAGGAGAAGCTAGCAGCTCATTTTGACAACAGCACCTACTTAAGATAGAGGAATGGAGAAAGACGGGGCTGGAGGGAGGCTAGTGCAGAAGGTAGAAGTGCCTCAATAATCAAGCAAATCCCAGACTGGGTCACTGTTAATCTCCTAACAGATGTTCAACCAGTGTGTGACCTTCTAAGTCATGGAGACGCTGTCAAGATTATAAACTGTTATGCCCAGATAAAATTAACCATCTGATTTACTGAAGGTCGGAAGTTCCGCTGGTAGAGTATGGAGGTGTCATTTAAATTCTTTCAGCTGGCTGTAAAAACATGAAGTAATTGAGTTGTATTCTCAGATCAAGGAACTTAGGGAATAAAATTTTAGAACTGAACTTATTAGAGCCTCTATGATTAAAGGATGATATTTCTTACTGAGGTCAAGCTGGGACAAAGAAAGAGCAATACTTGTAAAAGGATGCGCACTGCCCTGGTTCAAACAAGACATGTGGATTGAACAGATGGCAAATAAAGACAACACTTCAGCAGTTTTCCATGTTGAACTATTTTGAGTTCAAACTTCACATATTTTGAAGAAATGCTGAACCACATTTTCATCGAAATAAAGCCACTCTTCAGAAGTGGGGTGCACAGTTTGATGCTTATGAAATGGGCTTTAAATTTCTGTGACTGTCTTCGGTGTCCACAGTCTTGGTGTGAATGTGATTTACCAAGCATTTGTCCCATCAGCAGGGCTCAGTTTCTAAAAGAACTGAAAACAAACCAGACGCACCAAGATGATGCAATATCTCTGGAATTTTGGAGACAGCTCCATGAATCCCAAAACTATTTCTGGCTACTTGGCCAAAATCAGGGCAGTGTTTGCTTCCGCCCATCTCAGTGAAAAAGCATTCTCTTTTGTAAAATATGGCAGCTACCATCAGCAGCATAAACCATCAAAATCAATTCAATCTGCCCAAATATACTTCATATTTTAGAGTAACTTAACTTTTAAATACTACACTCTTATTTACTTTATAAAAAAAATGATTAGCTCTAAGGTAATAACTTTGTACTAATTTGTTTTCTGTATGTCTCTTATGTTGGTGATTAAACCCCTCATCTGCATGGCCAAAATTCCAGTGTATATAACATGGTATCAAGGAAACCTCTGCTCAGCCTCCGTGTGTACAGATTTCTAGTTGTGAAGCCTTCTACTAACAGCAAACACTGATTCAAAGAAAGGAGGAAAAGAACATTTACTGAACTCCAATTATGTGCTAGGTGCAGTGCTTACCTTCCTCTATTACACATGTAAGATAAGTTTAAGAGTTCTAAAATAAGTAAAAACAAGCCACATTCCACTAGACAGTAATAATATTAAACAATCTCCTCTAAAATCATGAAACAAAAATGTTTAAGGTAGTACTTACAACATTAAAATTTTATCATCCTTAAAAAATTAAAAGAAAATTAATTCCAAGGTAGGCAACAAGACATTATATAACTGACCATGTTACGTGGATAATGATGTATAATTTCAAGTCAAAACAATGAACATTTATTGAATGCTAATGATGGGTATTTTAAAACTTACCAAGAAGATAACTATGAGCACGTAATCTTTCTGGTAACTACTGTAATCACACATGCATGCAAGTGTGTGTATACAGAACTTCTTCAATTTGCTTTATTATAAATTACTATTATATGTTCAGATTTATGAGCAAAAGACTGTGTCTAGAGCCCCAGACATTGTGCCAAGAGACAGCAATGAGGGTCTGTGAATTAACATATTAATTTGGCTATCGCGAAGGACCTCAAAACTCAGGATTCCCAAATTTTTACTTATCCAAGCAGTAATAGTAAATTTTCTTTTTGAGGTTCTATTTCAGCTGCATTTGAAAAATAAATCACAAAACTCTAGAGATGATAGATTGGTTATGTTCATCTAGTTTCTCCATGTTATAGATGAGATGACCAATTTAAAAAAAGGTAAAATGGCCTAAGTAACATAGCTAATAGGTCTCTTACTTCTCAGTATCAATGCCTCCAACTCCATTTCTGTCTTCTGAACTATTAAATACGAACTTTAAATACGCTTTCTATCTCAGTTCATTACCGAATTTGGAATGGTCCTCTGGGTGGTTCCATAAATTTTAATACCAACAAGGTCTACTGAGCAATTAACATGACCTTTCAACCATCTTAATCCTGTTATCTCAAGAAAAGGATGCACTTTTACTTAATCATGTCTACCTTTGCCAAGCTTACAACAAGATCTCAAGATTTCTAGAAAAGCTATGATTTCAGTCATCCACTATAAATTTGGGAAAATAACTTATTTTCAAATAGAATCACTATTTTATGTAGCAGGTTGAAAAAGACTAAAGCTTTAAAAACACACACTGTATTTACTTGGCAACGGCACTCTAGATGTATGTATTTCACCAAGAGGACTGGAGGTGTCTAAAAAAGCACAAAAGAAACAAAAACATAAAGAACCGAGAGAATCTCATAAGGAAAATCAGGATAGGGAAATAATAAAACAAAGGTTAGGACTGGAACACTAAATTTCATTACACAGGGCTTTAATGGCCACTATTTTGGGCTGCAAATTTTACTCCTATGTCCCTCAAGCAAAGAGAGAAACAACATCTGAACAGGATTCACATTGTCCATAGCTAAAAAGCAAACCACTCTTTCAGGATGGAAGAACAGATGCTGCTGGTATGAAGATCTGCAGGCAGTTTCCCTGGTGGTTTTTCATAGAGTCCAGTCTGTGATGTGGTGGGTGATGTCCTCCACAACACTAGCGTGTGCTGTGTCTTTTCTGCTCACTGTCTCTCAACACAGGCAGATGGCCTCATGCCAAATAAAACCAAGACAGACAACCCATCTCACTGTGCAGAGGAAGTATTTGTGAACAAGGCCAAAATCTCCCTTAGAGAAGAGTCTGGCTTTACTCCAACTTCCAGACAAATGGGCAATTAAGGTCACAAAGCTTAGAGCGTGGTAGCAATCATTTTAGCCTGGAAAGTGCTCAGGGCAGGCATTCCTCATCGTCTACAAAAGTAATTTGTAAGCTGGGAGTGGGGTGAGGAGGGAGCCCAGTAATTTTTTGGTCTTTAAAAAGCATGATTCAACAAACTCTAACAGAAGTGTTACCATTAACATTTGTATGTCTTGTAAATTTTCAAAGACTGACTGCAGTTAGTTTCATCGTCTCCCACCGAGACATCTTTTCATTTTGACTTATTTATTTATTTTTAACAAGGGGAGTTCCAGGTTAACTTGAAAAGCTTATAAAAAGGATATGAGGAGCCTGAGTTTTATTGAAAAGAAATTATAAGCCAAGGAGGAATGAATGAATATGAGTGTGCTGCACGTAATAAATGCAGTAATAAACAAGTCTGACTTAGCAAAATAAGCTATTTCAGTAAAGCCTACTCTAGGCTAGTAACACAAAATAGCTTGAGGTCTGGAATTAGAACCCTGACAGCCCCATTCAAGCCATGAATAAGAAGAGTGTAGCCAATGTTCCATGGATGATAGGCACAACCCCTTGAAGACACAGTCATCCTGACTGGACTGCAAGCCCCTCACATAGTCCAAACAGTTGAAGGCTGATATAACCAGCTCACCAAAATAATCATCATTTGGTGGGGATAGGACACCATCACTGTTTTTAACTGTGCTCTCTGGAATCCCTCTTTCTCATGTATTAACATTAAGGTAAGATTCCATAAAGTTCTGGTCACTTGTAGTATCAGAAACTCAGTCCAATGAAATGTAACACTCCACTCTCATAACCAGTTAATTCAAAGTTAACCTACTCCACATGACCAGCTAGAGTTAACAGCTCAGGAAACTCAGGTTTGCAAGGGAGGCAGTGGAGTAAAGGAGGAAGACAGGGAGAAAGAGACAGAGACAGAGAGGAAATGTACATTGGGAATGGCACTGTTCTTTTCTCCTTTCAAACTTCTTCAGGGCTGCAGATCATCTCTTCAGTAGATAGTGACTAGCATCGTTAATGTAACAGAAAACAAGAGAAAATGATAAGGTTATATTACATACAAGTATTGTTTCATGAAATGTTTTTTCATTATTTTTATGTAGCTACGTAGTGGGTCAAGTAGTGGGTCAATATATTTCTTACAGTTATATTCAAAAAATATTTGAAAGTGATTTATCTCAATATTGGGTGGTAGGATAGTACAAGTACAATATGGTAGTGACAGCATGGTCTTGGAAGCCAGACCCCCTGGATCCAAATCCTAGGTAATAAACCTTTCTGTGCCTAGGTAATAAACCTTTCTGTGCCTTAGTTCCTATACATGCAAAAGAACAACAACAGTAGAACCTATGTTGTTGCTAGAAGGATTAGATAAGCCAATATCTGGAAAGCCCATGGAATAGTACCAATAGAGATTAGCTATTCAGAGGAAAAAGGGATCAAACAAAAAGCAAATGTCTCCTTACTTACCTGGATGCAACGACAATTCTCTTTCCACTGCTTCCCAGTGCTTCTCTAATATTAACTGGTTGCTGACAGCCTCCGCAGGTGCAGCTCTCTCGTGGGAATCGAAGAGTTTTTTTAAAAGACACCCATGAGGGTTCCCATTGCATACTTCACTAACATGAGAAAATCGGTATATCCCATGTCTCCTTATCCTCTGATACCAGCAGAATATCTGATGGTCTCTAGTTGCTGGGCTCTACTAACCTAGCAGGCAGGCTTCATGGGTGGGTTATCAGAGAGAGAGCACAAGCCCAGCTTCATTCAGTGATACCTACTTGACTCATGGTACACTGTGGGAGAGTTTCTCCCCAATTCTCAAGTCTCTTTTCATAGGCGTTGGGGCACATCAACAAGCCTGTCCCTTAAGCAGTTGTGCAACCAGAGAAAGAAACTCTGGCCTCCTCCTCTTGTAGACATGCCCAATATTTAAGAGAGATTTCCTTGGAAAGTTCTTTCTCCCAAGAGATCATCTACTCGCCTTTATGGGGCCTACCCATTTCCCACCACCTTTTATCACCAATGACTTTCCACTTCTTTCTTCTCTCTTTAATATTCTTATTGGGGAGAAGGTGTTCAGGGTAGTAGGGTGGTTTGTAATAGTGGCTGTTGTTATTAGAGAAGTTTCTGCCACCTCTCATTAAGTGTGAAGGAGAAGTGTATGCCTTCAAATGTTGGCAGATCTTTCAAAGCACTCTTCAGAATGCCAGGGCCACACGTGGCTCTCCATTCTGAATCTTAGTTGCCAATTATGGGATAACAAGCACAGTCCTACTCAAATCATGTGATACTAACATGCATAGTGCAACTATCAAGAGAAAATGAAAAGCAGAAAGGAAAGAGAGAAGCAGAGTGATCAGGAGTCATCATGATTAAGATAAGAGACAGGAGTAGCAAGTAGCAGTACGGTCAAACAATGGCGAGGATTTCCAACAATGTGGACGCATTCTGTACCTTAGTGTTCTGATGCCTAAAGATACGAGACCCTCTGTGTGTGTCTCTGTAAGAGAGAAAGAGAGAGAGAAAGAGAGAGAGAAAGAGAGAGAGAGGCACTA
This sequence comes from Hylobates moloch, assembly GCF_009828535.3. Lineage (NCBI taxonomy): Eukaryota > Metazoa > Chordata > Mammalia > Primates > Hylobatidae > Hylobates > Hylobates moloch. The sequence goes on along the minus strand of NW_026652278.1, from coordinate 53,837,022 downwards.
AACGTACCATTGTTCCCTCCAGATCATAGCCTTTGAAAGCAATAGACATATTTATAGGAATACACTAGGTCAGAGTGGAGTGGCCAGCATACAAGAGTATTCTACATGCCAGAGAATATAACTCTGTGTATAATAAATGCCTTTTTTGGCTTAGATTCAAAAGCCTCTCTGGCAAAGGACAGAGAGAAATGACATTTAACACAGGTGAACACAAAAAACATTGAAGGATCAGTACAAGGTTAAAGCACTGAGTTGTGTACAGTGTGTTACATATGAGAACACAGTTCAAAGAGGGCAGTTGTTAAAATATTTTTACATATAACAGCATCTACAGCTGCAAAACACTACACTCTCCTAAAGCAGATGGCTTCAGCCATGCTCTACTGGAGGACAGGGTCTTGGTCAAAAGAGCAGATACTGCCCTTACTTATGCCTAATGGACTGCTGGAAAAGAAAAGCAGTTTTTTTTTTCTTTTTTTAATGCAGTTGATTGTGTCATGTGTATTTCTGAAAATCTTTTCTAATTAAAGTAAGGCAAGAAACCACCAGATCAAGTTAAGACAATAACTTAGCATGTCATGAAGGTAGAAAAAAATATGTGGTTTCTGGAAACTGCATTACTAATGCAGTGTATTCTCCAACAGTTTACAACACTTACAAAATCAGCAGATCATGGAACATGCTTATCAACTTTCTCTGTAATTCTGGTCAAAGCTAAACACTGAAGGAAGCTGGAGAAAACTTCAGCTAGTTTCATGTGTGCAGAGCCATGTTTCCTTTACATTATTATACACACTTTTTTTTTTTTTCCGAGAAAGCCCTCTTCAAATCCCTTAAGCACACATTCTTGCAATGGTGCAGGGTAGCTCTTTAAACCCTGTCAAAAAGATTGAAAAGTAGCTATGAGCAGCCAAAGAGGGTTCTGGGATTTGGAAAAGTCTTATGTTTCAATGTGCTGACAAGTGAAAAGACACAGGTTACAGTGAAGATGATGGTTTTTAGGAGTGTGGAAAAACCACCTTGGGGAAAAAAATCACTCACTCTTTGATACTGTAACCACTATGATTCATTTCTCTGGATTCCAGATAAGTAGCATTTTATGGTATTAAAATGCTTCCTAAACTCATGAATTATCTTTAAGTTCTTCCAAATTTCTGAAATAAGCTAAAGGCCAAAGATTTTTGGTTCTCCAAAGTAGCAAAGTTATTTTGACATTCATGCTCTTTCCTAAAAATAATACACTTTCAATGTTTTATGAACTAAATTTCTTACAGTAGAAATTTGGAATATTCTCTTTTCAATAGTTATTATAGGCAAATAGTGAATGTTTAATGCTACTTTTCTTACTACATAAAACAATGATATTTTTTGATGGGAGACTATAACTAAAAGGGATTTTGTAAATCTGTATTTATGAACAAGAAAAGTTGATGGTTAGAAAAAAACAGAATACAGACTAGTTTACAGAGTAAATGACAATTAAATTAAAGTGGTATATGCAGGTATATCTATCATAGGAAGATGATTAGAAAGATGTTTCCAAAATGTATAACAGTATCTTTGGGGAGAGAATTTGGCTGTTCTTTACTTCCTGCTGTGGATTTTTCTGTAATTTTTTTCTTTCTATAAGTATATACCATTTTTACTTAAAGAAAAAAAGAAAGGAAAGAAAGAGAGAAAGAAGGAAAAAGGCTATGTTTCCAAATAGAATATTAACCTATGAAAAGAAATATCTTCTGTTGCATTTAAAACTAGCATGTCAACTCCCTAAAATTGACTGTAGTATTTAATTTTTAAAAAATCAGGAAGAGGCAAGAAAGAAAGAACATATATCTCCCAATTACAGCACTACCTACTTGTTAACATTTTTCACAAGAATCTCCATGGCCTAAAATAAAATTGTTTCTCCCGTCATTTCGGCTATGAGTTTCCTAAGAAGTTCTATACAGGAGGCACAGAGATATCATGCTAGTCTCAATCAAAATGTTCCAGACACGAGACTAAATATAAAAGGTTAATAGTTATAAGAGGTTATACATGCAGAAGGTAATCCATATCCTCATTTTTAGGTAATGAATATCCAAATACAACGCAGACAGCCTGCAAGACCCTAAAACCTTTTTTAAAGAATATATGACAGTCATAACTTACTAGAAAATATGGTAAAACTGTTACTATATTATTGAGACTTTTAGCCCAAACAAATAGGTCATTTACTACCATTACAAGTCAGGATAAATATTTTGCAATCTTATCCCAGCTGTGCATGCTTACTCTATGTGGAAGGAAAATTATATTTATTAGCACTTTGCCCCAATATGATCAACGCATTTAAAAGATGCTGACTTTTAAACTTTTAGCCTTCAAAATTAGTCTGCATTTCCCATCTATTAGTAAATGGCATAATACTATTCTCAGGAAAAGTTGGCCTGGACAAGTAGTGGAAAACAAAAACGAATGAACAAACAAAAAATAAGGAAATGGACAGATCTATGGTTAAACAGTTCTTCAGAAAAAAAAAAAAAAAAAAAAGCTTTGCAAATCTAATTGCTATTCCAGAAAAACAAGTGTTTCTTCAGTTTCTCTGGCATTGTTCCAAATTCATCCAGCAAAGTTATTTAAGTAAAAGACTGACCATAACTGCGTATGTGAGGGTTCTGTTCATTTACCAGAGGAAAGAAAAAGATACAATAAGCATAAACTCAGCAGGAAAATTCAGTGATTAGAAAGGAGAACACCAAATAAAAAGGCAACTGCTTCTGGCAAGATGGAGTTGTTTTCTTTATATAGTTTCTATTCAAGTTCAAATGATCTGCCCACAATCTTGGACAATGTGCCATCGTTTAAAGTTAGTCAACTGGCCTCCTGGGGAAGAAAATTTAACTTCACGACTGCCGCAGAATGCCAATGGGACTGCTGGCAGAAGTATTCTGTATTTCGAGTTCAAATAGTAATAGGGTTTACTACACTGCAAGCCAGGATCACAAAATTTAAATGGAGAAACCAGCCAGGTTAGATGCTTGGGAAATGTCCTTTGTGTTTGTTGAAGTCTGCCTAGCAACTACTGGCAATTTTTGAAAGCACGTTCATCCTGGAAAAATAAATACCTGCCAAAATGCCAATCTGGTTCTAATTGCATACCTTTTCCCTTTTTTTTTTTTTTTTTGAGATGGAGTCTCACTCTGTCGCCCAGGCTGGAGTGCAGTGGTGCAATCTCGGCTCACTGCAAGCTCCGCCTCCGGGTTCATGCCATTCTCCTGCCTCAACCTCCCGAGTAGCTGGGACTACAGGTGCCCACCACCACGCCCAGCTAATTTTTTGTATTTTTAGTAGAGAGGAGGTTTCACCAAGTTAGCCAGGATGGTCTCCATCTCCTGACCTCGTGATCCAGCTGCCTCGGTCTCCCAAAGTGCTGGGATTACAGGCGTGAGCCACTGCCTTTTCCCTCTTTAAAACGTATAATGAGCTTCCCTACTTTGACCTAGGGTACTACAAGGTGTAAGAAAGAGGGTGTGTATTGGTGGGGCAAGGGGTTCTTTCTGTCCATATAAAGAAAATTTTTTTTGTTTAGACACAGACTAAACCTTTTAGAATGTGAACATAATACTATCTGATGACCTTTTATTGTTATTAAGAACCAGTATTTAAAAGTAACCCGGCCTCTGACTTAAAATATATATAGGCATACTTTTGAACATAAACTTAAAAAATCAAAATGATGGGCAAAATCTATCATTGCTTTTAACTTAAATTTTTAATCAAAAAGGCACAGTAGAAATATTATGAGATTTCAAATAACTTTACATGAAAGGTTATTTTTTTCTTTTTATAAGCTTGCCCTTCCTGACAATATTGGCCAAATTAAATTCAATTCTATTTTCGAAGCTTAAGAACATTTAAAAAGTTAAAACAAGAAAATACTTATCCTTATCTAGTTTTTTAGATCACTCTGACGTGGCCCTAGATGTACAATTCCATGGAGCCTAAAGGGAGCCAGCTGTGGAATTGCGACAAGGCACGTATGGGATACACATGCCCTAAACAAAAATCAGAGACTTCCCAGGCACGGGGGCGGGTGGGGTTCTGTTTCTGTGCTGCACAGACTAATAGGAGAAAAGGATTGATTGTTTTAGGGAGTTGACTCAAAAGAGCTAAACTGTCTTCCTTACACAACTTCTGGGTCTCAGGTAGAAGAATCGGGGCCAGGCACACAGGGAGTGGTAGCCATGCAAACCTGGCCAAGTCAGTCAAAGTCTTTGAGCCAATTTTCTTTCTCTAAAATAAGAATAAAGCCATGGGGTTTCCTTGAGAATTAAGAGATCTCTTCTGTAGCAAGTGCCCTAGTACGATGCTTAAAACGTTATAGGTACTTGGGAAAGAGTAGCTATGTGTTATAACTGGTGCTACTGTAATAATTATTAGCAATAATAATATTCTAAAGGCCAGATAACCACCTTACCTAACTCAACTGGGAGAAATTCATGGAGGACTGACAGGTATATATCTCATCATAGATATTCCAAAAAAATTTCAAACTTTTTAGAACTGATTTAAGTCACATTAGCACACAATAGAAAGCAACTATATTATTTCCTATACTGACACATAACAGGAAACAACCATATTTCAGCAGGGTAGGTGCTGTTGAGGACATATTCTGCCACACACACACTGCAGTGTCTCATTAGGTAATTAACATAAGCTCCTCCAAGGTTCCTGCAGCAATAAAGCCTGTGATCTTCCGGAGCCACTAATTTATTTTTAATCTCATGGACCTTGTGGTTCTCCTAACTGGTCAGGTTTCCTTTTCTGCTGTGGCCATGGAGGAAGCTCAGATCCTGATGGTGTGTGTTGTGTACAAATCTTATTGTTCCTCCTCTCAAATTATTTTCCAACACTTATTTTCCCTTCACAACAATTTCCTATTATATTTATTTTTCAGTCTGTATTACTAAATGTAAATTGTTAAGCCACTTCAAACCCCTTTTTGGAACAAAGGATAAAATAATGTACTGTAAGTCTTGACCATTCTGCTATTCAGAATTCACTCTAAAAATACAAGAATTTTGTCATTCAACCTAGCCCAGCCAAGCTCACATTTAGAGGTAACTAAAAGATTTCTCTGATGGACAGGTGGTGATTGACAACTAAAGAGGAACTTTCTTCAGGGAATACCTGGGAAATTTGACAAAACTCGATGCAAAGGAAGAAGATAGCAAAGAGCTCTGTAATCAGAACAAGGCCTTCAAATCACTGAATGTAGCCAAATGCTCTTGGACACATACAGCTGTCACATAAGCAAGAGTATTATCCCTCTCTCAAATGCTTCTGTCCCGATCTGAGAGTGACATCATCACAAAGACTTCAGAGGACTAGCCAGCCACAGGGATTTCAATTCCCCAGTTTTTAAGCTGAAGGTTTAAGTAATGATTAGCTGAGACAGCCAAAAAATACAAGATTTTATTCATTAGTGTTCAAGAGAAGAGACATCTGGTTTACAAACCTCTTTGGTAAATAAACACCCTGCAGACATTAAGTTTACAAGAATAATAAAGACAGGGCCTGTAATCCTAGCACTTTGGGAGGCTGAAGCAGGAGGATTGCTTGAGCGAAGGAGTTTGCAACTGACCTGGGCAACAAAGTAAGACCCCATCTCTACAAAAATAGTAAAAAAATTAGCCGAGCATGGTTGCAGACACATGTAGTCCCAGCTACTCAGGAGGCTGAGTGGGGAGGATTGCCTAAGCCCAGGAGGTCAAGACTGATCACATCACTGCACTCCAACCTGGGTGGCAGAGTAAGATCCCGCCTCAATAATAATAATAATAATAATAATAAATGGTTCATACTGTCAGGAGCATATGTGTTTTTGGTGATTGGTGCAATAGAATGATGGGTTGTACAGTCAACCACACTTTCCTGGGAGACCACTGGCTGCATGGAACAGAAAGGATGACCGCACAGCTGGACGTTGAGGGCATGGTTTTGCAAATGTTCTCAAGTTACCAGGAACTCATCACAGGAAAAGCTCCATGACATTCCAGGAATAATGCCAACCTAGAACTCATCATTCTGACCTCTTCCTCTAACCAACCAAAGTCACTCTTCCACATCCCGGAACACAACACACAGAGATTCAATAAACATTTCAGGGAAGACAAGCTAAGATCTACATACGACAGTATTCAGTACATGAAAATACCCCCAGCCTCTTTCGGAACTCAGGAATAAGAAGCCACCATGAGTAGCTGCTGTTCATTTTCATTTACCCCGAAAGTGCAGAGCCTAACTCACACCTCACAAAACGCAGATACTTCCTTGGGCTATTTTCCAGGTATTCAGCACCTACCAATTAATTAATAATTCTAAATGCCAGCTTTAGAATAACTATTTACTATTCACTTAAATGTGCAAAGCTGGCCTTGAAGAGACCTGGCTATTCCAGTTTTACTATAAACTTGCAGCACTGCTATTAGAACTTCAAATTGTGTCTTCCCTACAAAATATTTTGTAACTATGTTTCAATGTTAAATTATTTTCTCTGAAAACATGTGGCCATTTAGACGTCAAAATAGCAACGTTAGGTACATTCATACTGTTGTGATTCACATTCCAACACAATGTGAATCACAATGTGAATTCATAACACAATGTGAATCCCAACAATGCTAACACCACTAGACTGTATACTTAAAAATGGTTAAAATGGTAACTTTTATGTGTGTTTTACCACAATTTCTTGAAAAAAGAATCTCTCAAAAGAGGTTTTCTCTATATAACCACATTGTTAACCCCACAGCCAACTCATTCTCCATTACAAAGTATAGAGGCTATTAAGTTTCCTAAAATACAAATAATAACCTTCGCTGTATTATTAGAACTTAAAACTACAAATGATTAATCTCTCTAAGACTAGTCAATACTCGAATAGCCAAGGGTGTGAAGGCACCACCATACCATTTCTACTGAGCTATTTTCATTGCTTGAAACGTATTCAGTAACAGTGTTTGTTCCAGGATAGCAAAAAAAAAAAAAAAAAAAGGAAAGAAAAAAAAAGTCAACCTAGATGGCGCCAAATCATCTCCTAACCTCAGGAAGACAAACATCTGCCTCTGAATCTGCAACAAGTCCTAGAAAAATTCCAACATGAAGCAAGGGCATGACAGCAAAACCACAATGCAAGTGTTGCCCTGATTTAAAAGGCAAACAAAACCCCGAGCCTGTCCAACACAGAGTAGATAATGAATAGCAGCCATCACATGACAGAGCTTCCCAAAATCATTTCCTGGGGATCGCACTGTTAGCAACCCCTGTGGTTGCTCCATAAAAAGAAATTATTTACCAACTGCCTTGACATCATAAGTAATGGAATAATACATCAAATGAGATGCTTCATTTTTCCTGCTGAGGCTCAGCTCTAAGGAATGTATTATTGTTTTGGAAGAATTGTAAAAGAATTCCAATAAAGACAATTGAAAGAAAATACAATTATATCCTTAATGGGCAAGAATTTTTAAATGTGCTCTTCTAAGTGGAAAAGCAAAGAACTGCTTTTGAAAGTTGAAATAGATACTTAAGAAAGCTTTTTATCTATCCAAAGCAAGTGATGAAAATTTAGCTGTCCCTCAAAATTATTTTGTTTAAAAATTGAAGAGCTTTTTACTTGATGTGTTCACCATGTAATAGGTCCCTTCCAAGTTGTTTCTTTCATAGATATATTATAATCAGTAATTATTCTATCTACTCATTTCTCTATACTTTGTCTGCATTCTTCAGTGAAATTTATGTTTGCTCCATAATGGCAGAATCCATGTCATAACAGCTCACCACTGTATTCTAAAGGCCCAACTCAGTACCTGCCACACACTAGTGGGCTCAAAAAAAATTTTTGGTGAGTAAATGCATAGTTAATTGAGTATCCCATGGCTGCAATAACCATCTTAGGGTTTAACAAATGTCTATAAGCTGCATATGTAAATATTTTTGGTCTCAGAGATTTAAGAGGTCACAAAGGGAAGAAAGGCAGTCCATAATTTATTTAAAATCTAACAAGTTATAACACCTTAAGATTTTTCATGTAAAAAAGCCACAATGCAGCTTTCTTCAGCATGGATAAAAATTAGTTATTGCATTTCATGACAGCCCTACCTGTTTATAGGTAAACATTTTGGTACAAACACTCTACTATAACCTTGGTTTCTTCCTATACAACCAACACCTTTTTATATCCAAATAGCAAATAGAATGCTCAAGGAATGTTGTCAGTAAACACAGGCAGGGCATACAACGTAAATCCAGAACAAAACTACAGTGTGGATTCAATTCTTTTTCCAACCCAATCTTTTCTAAGAAGCTTATATTGCTTAATTTACTGATCAGTACTCCTACCAGAAAAAAAAAAAGAATAAAAAGTAATGTTATCTTATGCTTACTGAAAAATTACCATTTCTGTCCAAAATTTGGTTAACAAGATCTTAGGCATGAGGCTCAGGGAAAATCATAAACTCCTTGTTGCACTGGACCCCGTTTCTCAATACTACACTGCATTTGAGAAGATTACTCTGGATTAATTTCAATGGCAGCCAGTCCGGGCAACATGGTGAAACCCTGTCTCTACAAAAAATACAAAAATTAGCCAGGCATGGTAGCACATGTCTTTAGTCCCAGCTACTCGGGAGGCTGAGGTAGGAGGATCACTTGAGCCCGGGAGGTTGAGGCTTCATTGAGCCAAGATGTACCCCAGCCTGGGAGACGAAGGACCCTGTCTCAAAAAAAAAAAAAAAAATTTGGCCGGGGACAGTGGCTCATGCCTGTAACTCCAGCACTTTGGGAGGTCAAGGCAGGTGGATCACCTGAGGTCAGGAGTTCGAGACCAGGCTGGCCAACATGGTGAAACCCCATCGCTACTAAAAATACAAAAAAAAATTAGCTGGTTGTGGTGGCAGGCGCCTGTAATCCCAGCTACTACTTGGGAGGCTGAGGCAGGAGAATTGCTTGAACCCAGGAGGCAGAGGTTGCAGTGAGCCGAGATTGCGCCACTGCACTCCAGCCTGGGTGATAGAGTGAGACTCTGTCTCAAAAAAAAAAAAAAAAAAATTTAAATGGCAGGCTCACCACTGATGATCTTCTTGTTGCCCTACTTCACTGGGGAATTTAGGAAAATAAAAGCTTTGGCAAATATAAAAGTGCTACATAAATCTCACATTTAAAACAAATATGCTCTGTGAGCTGCTTCTTGGACACTATTTTGATTTATTGGGAACACTTAGGGTATAGATATGGATCTTCTGCACACTAAAAAAATTTTATTTCAGTTAGGAGGAATAATTCAGAGATCTATTATACAACATGGTGACTAGTTAATAACAATGTATTTTATACTTGAAAATTGCTGAGTAGATTTTAGGTGTTCTTACCACAAAAAAGATAAGTATATGAAGTAATGCATACGTTAATTAGCTTGATTTAGCTATTCCACAATGTACATATATACAACGAAACATGTTGTACACCATAAATATATACAATTTTTATTTGTCAACTGCAAGAAAGAAAAAGATGAAAGCAAACAAGAAAGCAAGGGAGAAAGGGAGGGAAGAAAAAAGAAAAGAAAAGAATTTCAAAGCTTTAGAGACCATAAACTTAGTTCTACCCCTCCTTTCATGAACAATGGAACCAGAGGCCTTGAAGAGATACCCAGTGCCGGGACTATCTCTGCCTGCTTTCTCCTCATTGGTGCTCTTTTCACAACAAGCGGTGACTCTTATTGGTACAAGTAGCCTCTGGGCATCCTTTCTCATTACCCCCTGCCACAAAACCCAGAGAAGGCTGATGAGGCATACGCAGCTCTTGGGAATAAGAGGACTTTCAAGTCTGTGAACTCTGGGTGACCCATGTGTAGACCAGTGTCTACATTTCAGAAGCACTGAGACCAAAAAGGGGAGAGGCGTTGGGGGAAGGAGCCTGAGACAGGAAGAAAGCAAAGAAGGCAAGAGTCAAATAAATGAGCCCTTTTTCCTTTAACTGCAGCTTGAGTTATTCCAATTCAGAACCACATTTTGAAAAGAATACACTTATCCCCACATTTCCTATTTGACATTTTTAAGCTGTTTTTTTTCAAATGGCCTTTTTTTAAACTCCGTAATTACTTACCATAAAGTACAGATGTTATTTTCTATAACATTAAAGATAGGAATAAGAAAACTCCTGGCTTACAGGCAATTCTACATGAACCCTCTATTTCTGGAATGCAAGTTAATTCCTAATAAGTCACTATTTCCAGCCCTGCTCTGTTACTCTAAACCTTACCACCTAGACTTAAAAGTCAACGTATTAGTTAAAATTACATTTTTTTCTCCAAAACAGCCCTCCTGCTAGATGTTACTATGTCTGTCATTTAGTATTAGAAACCTTAAAATCCACTTCATTCCACTACATCCTACATCCAAGATTCTTCCCTCTAATTTCCTGATATCAGTCCCTTTATCTTCCTGTTCGCATACCTCCCCCAAATTCCCAGGCCTTCTGTACCTTACTGGTCCTGTTTAAGTGATTCCCCTGCCTATCACAGTGCTTAGTTACTAGATCCCCTCTGGTCCACCATGCCTGTGCCAATTTATAAGTTATGCCACTGGTACCTATACTGATCCCCAACAAACTACCTCTACTCACAGCCAATAACTGACAGAATCTACTATGTTACCATGTTTTACAGAGCTCTAACACAGTGCCCTGCATTCAATATTCTATAAAAGCTTTCATAACAATAAAGATGAAAGGCTCCCACTATTCATACCAGTAAGATGTAGAAGGGAAAGTTAATGAGTAGCCCTGGAAAGACTTTCATCATCTCAAAGCAAAGGGTTGTAAAGCCACAAGCTGAAAGCAAAGCGTGCGTGAGGAGGGAAGACAATGAACATCAGAACCAGCGGCAAATTCTTGTGGCTGAGACACGAAACGTTCTTTGAGCCACAGAGAGAACTGGCAGCTCCTGAAACAAGAAGTTTCTTGGATATTATTTTTATCCCATTCTGCCAAGCAAAACAAATATTTTTGCATCCTAAATGAAAGTTCAGTTTGCCCTGATAATTCTTTATTGGTAGCAAACCTCATCCAACCACCGCCTATCAGTTTCTGACAATTTTCCATTTCATAACAAAGGAGAAAACATATTTCTAATAGCAACCAACTATCCTATTACATGAGAACTTCACCACCACCTCAAAAGAAAAGAAAAAAAATCTTCACTCGAGAAGGAAATGTTTTTATTCTAAAATGCAAAATACATAAACATATTGAAATAAAAACAAACCAACAAATGGAATTTTTCCCCATATAAGAATCAAGAAAGTAGTATCCCCAAATAAAAGTTACGATCACAGCTTTAAACTGAGACAAATTGCCAAAAATATTATAGAAGTGTGTGTGGTTTTTTTTCAAGCAACTAAAGATATGGAAGGTGCCTCATCCTACATCAGCCACACAGACTTCTCCCCAGCCAGAGGATGCAAACACTAGAATGAAAGGGTCTTCTCTAAAGAATCAAATCATCTCTCACATTTGCTCAATGCTTTACTGTTTATAAAGCACTTTTGAGTGCATATTTCAACCAATTTTAACATCAATTCTATGAGGAATTATCCCCATTTTCTAAGCAGGAGAAATGAAGCTCAGTTGTCAAATGACTTGCCCAAGATTTCACAGCTGGTGACTGTACTGGGATTCGAAGCCAGAACTCATGGCTCCTAGTTCAGTATTCTTCATAGTATTAACATCTCTTATTTGTTACATTCACTTATTGATTCAAAATGACAGCCTGGCATGAATTGGGGGAGGGAAAAAAGGGAGGAGGAGGAGGAGGAGACAATGATGTGTATGGAAGAATGCACATCATCATTGACTCTGGATCACCCAAGTTTTAAAAACCTACTTCCTAGGCCCCATCTCAGACAACAGCTCCTTAAGAACATCTATAGGATCTTTTTGTGTGTTCGGGAGGAGGTGGGGAGGCAGGAAGATGGGACAAGACAGCACTACCTCTTATTGCTTTAATAATATTTAATTTATTGTGTTTTCCCATTAAGAAAGACAAGTATGAAATTTAATTTCTCTTGAAAGTACAGATTTTTTAAAGTTATGAATTTTCAGTGTAATAAACAGTGTTGAATTGGGTTTTCTCCCCAGGTTCAACAAATGGCTAGTCATATGACTCAGATAAATCACCTAAAAATGCTAGGTCTTCTCCTCCTTTGTACGCTTGCTAAACAAGGAAATCTTTAAGGTCCCATACAGTCCCACAACATCACAATTCTACAGAGTTACTTCACCCCACCAAACACACAGAACAATGTGTTAGGTCCCAAAACACTTGAGTCTCTCAATTCAAGATTCAGAAACTAGTTGGACTATTAGTGTATTAACTCATAACAAGAGAACAAAGCAAGAAAATTGACTTTTTAAGAAAATCCAAACAAAGTGACCACAGATATGTAAGTTTAACATATAAAGAAGTGGGAACTGTCATCACAGGCTGGGCTAGTCCAGAAAATGCCAAATGATGGACTTTTAACTATACAACTACTGGAGAGGGCCAGAGGCAAAGAGGAAAAAAAGACATTCTAGTTGGGGATATATTTTTATCTATAGCTGTTAGAGTCAAGAATGATCAGGACTTGGGGATACCACTGGTTGACAAGAGAAGGGCTTGAGTTGAGGGGCAATGGGAAACAAAGTTATATCCGTAGGAAGGGATCAGACTATAATAAACATTTGATGTCAAAGGTGGATATTTATTTAATTTTACCTGGAAGGCAATGGTGAGTTGTCAGAGAAATTCTGAGCGTAGATATAAAAAGGTAACTGTTGTCTTTTAGAAAAGAATTGTGTACCTTGGAATGATTTACACTCTCACCCTTCTGATAAGGCTCGCTGAGGAACTTTTCAAGAGAGCCTCTGCTGTATAGCTACATCACATCCATTCCTAACACTGATCTCAGTAAGTGAAAAAAGTGAATTTCCAACTGATTCACTGATTGTTTAATTTTGTAGAATGGAGTTTCTAGCAAGAAAAAGAAAGCATTTCATCAAACAATATTGGGAAGTGCCACAAATTATATATTTCCATAACAAATACATAAAATGCAAATAACCAACACATTTAAGTTTGCAACCAGTTTTATAGGAAAGAACTATTTTTTAACTGTAAATGGCTGTATTTCTCAAACTTATCTTACCATGGAACTTTTTTCATATGATATTTATTAAGATAGTGCAGAACTACTATCTCACAGTATACCCTCTAAGAGAATGAAACTGAACAGAAAATTAAATCCATCAGTAATTGACACACATACACAAAATACATATACAGTTGACTCTTGAACAACAGGAGTTTAAACTGCGATGGGTCTGCCACAGATTTTCTCTTGCCTCTGCCACCCCTGAGACAAGACCAACCCCTCCTCTTTTTCCACCTTCTCAGCCTACTCAACATGAATATGATGAGGACAAAGACCTTTATGATGATCCACTTCCACTTAATGAATAAATGTATTTTCTCTTCCTTATGATGTTCTTAAAAACATTTTCTTTTCTCTAGATTATTGTAAGAATATGTTACATAATATATATAACATACAAAATGCATGTTAATTGACGATGTTATCAGTAAGGCTTCTGGTCAACACTAGGCTATCAGTAGTTCAGCTTTTGGGGAGAGAAAATTACATACAAATTTTTGACTGCACAGTGGGGCAGCGGTTGGCAACCCTTGCCACTGTGTTGTTCAAGAGTAAAATGTAATTCCTTTCCTTTTATCAGCAGTAGAGACCAACAAGAATTGACAACTTCTCTTTGTACTTACCCGTACTCCGCATCAGTAGTTCCCAACCTTAGCTACAGAGTAATGTCACCTGAGGAGCTTTTCCAAAAAATACTAATGCTCAGGCCTTACTTTCAGAACAATTAAATCAGAATCTCTAGTTAAAGCATCAATAGTTTGTAAAAGTTCCTCAGACAAACCTGTACTGGGGGTTAAGAATGGTGCTCTAGATTAAGAGTTTACTATCACTAAAATGGTTGATGGTAGAACTGGAGAAATGGGAACAGGAACATGAATTCCAGTTAATAATTCAACTGAAAATCTGCCCCTAGGCCAGGCGTGGTGGCTCATGCCTGTAATCCCAGCACTTTGGGAGGCCGAGGCGGTGGATCACCTGAGGTCAGGAGTTCGAGACCAGTCTGGCTAACATAGTGAAATGCTGTTTCTACTAAAAATACAAGAAATTAGCCAGTCATGGTGGCGTGCACCTGTAATCCCAGCTACTCAGGAGGCTAAGGCAGAACTGCTTGAACCTGGGAGGTGGAGGCTGCGGTGAGCTGAGATTGTGCCATTGCACTCCAGCTTGGGCAATAAGAGCAAAACTCCATCTCAAAAAAAAAAAAAAAAAGAAAAAGAAAATCCGCCCCTAAAAGTTATTACATTTATTCTGCATATGATACTGGATCTCAAATATCCTTGGCTTTCTCCTCTGTACTTGTTCATCAGTATACTGGTGGTTAAATGCTAATACCAGAGTGTGCTAAACTGATAGTGAATGATTTCAGGGAATCTTTTATAGAAATGGAACCCAATTTTCTATTACTTGCCAAATTTGAATCATTTGTCTCTTTCTCAGAAGTTTTCATTTGATTTCCATAAAACAGCCGAAAGTAAACCACGAAGTCGAAACTTCCAACTGTTTTCCTGGAAAATACATTTTTTTAAAACTGCGTTATCATCAAAGGTTCAGAACTTAATTAAATGATGCCATTTATTTTACAGCTGTCATTCTGAACTTGGCAATTTTATCATTTAGAATGTAATGAAGGCATCACAATAGCTCAAAACTCATGTTCAAAGAATAGTTAAAAGTTAATCTCTCTAGGAATGCATTTATCATTTAGGAAGGTAGTGGAGAAAAAAGTAGTAATTTGTCCCTAAACCTGGCACTAATGAAGTCAGATGCTGCAAAGCAACTATACTGCAAAATGTTTGGTCATCCTGGCTATCATTTTCAATTCTCATCCTCTTTGAGTAAACAATTGTATTAGTTTGTTCTCATGCTGCTAATAAAGACATACCCAAGACCGGGTAATTTATCAAGGAAAGAGGTATAATTGGCTCACAGTTCCACATGGGTGGAGAGGCCTCACAATCATGGTGGAAGGCAAATGGGGGGCAAAGTCATGTCTTGCATGGCAGTAGGCAAGAGGGCTTGTGCAGGGGAACTCTCATTTAAAAAACCACCAGATCTTCTGGACTTATTCACTATCACAAGAACAGTATGGGGGAAATGTCTCCCATGATTCAGTTATCTCCACCTGGCCCCGCCCTTGACACGTGGGGATTATTACAATCCAAGGTGAGATTTGGGTGGGAACACAGCCAAACCATATCAATAATGAATAGAAACAATATGATCTCCTAAATTCTAGATTTCAAATCCTTCTACATATCCTCTAAACCTTTCGCTTAAAGAATTTTTAAATAACTAGCTCAGATGAAGTGATATCTATCTATCTATCTATCTATCTATCTATCTATCTATCTATCTATCTATGTAAAACCTTTAATCTGTTTTCTGGGCTATATGAGAAAAAAACAGTCTCCTCTGTCCTTTATTCTGCCTTTGCAAAGGCAATCAGTTGGTTCTTTCTGCTGGAAATGCCTTTCCATTTTGTCTCCATTAGGACATTCAGGTCATGGACTCACAGGTCTGGGAAGGCATCTTAATCTAATCTAAACTGCCCCCTGCTCAGAAACTGTGCCACAAAGCCTTTCCTCACTTCACCCAGCATACTAGTTATATTTCTTTTACCTAGTCCTCAAAATTTTCTCTCAAACACTTTCTCTCAAGAAATCCATCTTCCCTGAGTCCTCAGAATAGGAAAAAAAAAAATCACTCCCTCCATTTCCTCCATTATAAAGCTCTCGCCACACTGGGTGGCACTTCTGTGCCACTTCTCCTCTGGAGTATGCCCCTCTTGAGGAGAGAAGCCATAGGGCCACCCTTCCCCCTCTGTAGAACTGTACATGGTATAGTGTCGGGCTCAGAGGGAGGGCAATAATGTCTCATGAATGGCGTCCTTAGCAGCTCTGTGAAGCCTGCACACATGCATGCTAACACCATCTTACAAGTATCTTTTCCCTTCAGAATAAAAGCTCTTTGAAAGTTAAAATTACTTCTTCTTTAGTATTCTCATGGAATTTAGAAGAAGGCAGGATAATTTTTGGATTCACAGATTATGAGGTACCCCATCATATTAACATATGAAAAGGACAACAAAGTGATATTCAAATAAGACACACATAACCCACTTTCCAACTACATACTGAAAACTATGACTTCCTTGATCTTGTTAATACCTTCCCCTCTCAACATACTGACTGAAGCCAAGAAAAGCTTAGGCTCTGGAACCTACCAACCTAGGAAGCTTCTCAAACAGCACCTCCTACTGATTTACACATGAATCATTGTTTTACAAATGCCAATAGGAAAACATAACAGGAAGAAGTTCTATTTAAGAAAACAACTCCAAACTAATTGGGTTTAAAGTGTTCTTATTCACTGGAGATTAAGGTTTCCTGGTAACTCCAGAATAAATAGGCACATGGAAATTGAAGCCGGTTATTTTTGTTTTGTTTTCTTCTTTCATAAAATTAGTGAAGAACTCAAGAAAGAGAACCAAGCAGGAAACACAGAGGCCTCTATATTTTGCTTATTGTCAGTTACAACTTTGGCTAAATTACCCTCCTTCCCTACTTATCAGTACTTTGCCCATCCAGAAGCAGAAAATTTGAATAACTGGATAATCCAGGGTGACAAAAGTAACAAAAGTAGCAAATGCTAAGAAGAAAAGCCATATGTACACATTTCTTGATAATTTTGATTTCACAAAAAAAAAGAAAAATGAAGAAAGATAATGAAATTTATTTTTCCACTACTTAAAATGCCAAAAGACAACTCCTTTTAGGAAGAAATTTATATCCAACGAAAAAAGAAAAAAAAAAAACAACCTGCCAAAGAGCCAGTTTGGGACAAGCCACAACTGTTAAACATATAAAATGAGAGAGTAACATTAGGATATTTAATACATTTATTCAAGGATCATGTTACTTAGAGAGGCATAGAGTAACAAAGCATTCTCCGTAACAATCAATAAGAAAAATAGAAAATATTTATATGCCATGCTAACCCTTCTGCATGTTGGCTGTCTACAAACTTCCCACAGAAGTATAAGAGTGATGAAAACAATATCAATGCCAATGACAAAGAGGAGGAGGAAATTCTGATATGCAGGATAAAAGCTCAGTAACATAAAAGGACAGCACTCACTTTTTTACTTAATATATTAACGTCAATAACCCCATTATTTCTTGAATAATGCTGGCAACTGACCAGCAAAAAGAAACATATATACTTTATAGTATATACGTAATATATGGAGAGAGTTCACCATACACTGGTATAGTATGGTCTAATGTTTTACCATAGCATTGCTGCAGTATACATATTTTAAATGACAGATTTGACAGAAATACCTTTTATATAAAGAGCACTGCTCCTTTAAAGATATAACTTAATTTGGGGCACTCATTGAGGAGCTAAACTACTCTACAAACACCAAATTTTGTTAACATGCGAGTGCATAAACCCTTTGAAGAAAGGAGGATTATGCAATTATCCCAGTTAACTGAATGCCTTTTATGCATCACAGTTGAATTCATGATTTAGGCTTTGTAGAGTTTCCCAACTACATCAGGAGAAGGGAAGAAGACTCTAGGGACACCTATAAGTCAGAACCTGAATGCTAGGTGTGGTGGCGCATGCCAATAGTCCCAGCTACTCAGGAGGCTAAGGTGGGAGGATGGCTGGAGCCCAGAAGTTCTAGGCTGCAGTGAGCTATGATCAGGCCACCACACTCCAGCCTGGGCAACAGAGCAAAACCCATCTCTTTAAACAAAACAAAACAAAACAAAAACAGAAAAAGAACCTGAGATGCATCCCAAACTGTGCCAACTCCAAGTAGGAGCATCGCTCACTCTGGAACATCTGTTTCCCCCTCTGTTTTCTGCTTCATGCTTCCCTCCATGGATGGGTCTTCACCACTTACTCACAGCTTCTCCCTCTCCTAACCCCAGCTTTCCCATGATGAACAGCACCACTCCTGGCCTCTCCCTCACTCCATGCTACCTCATGACCCTCCCCATTCTGTTCTCATTCCCACTCTTGATCTTAGCTTCCTAACTCAATAGAGATGAGTCTGACTCAGCTGAGTTCACAGAGCATGCCATATAGGTCATGTACACTGTATAGAGAAGGTTTGTTGCTGCATGTGGCACCCACATCCTGGCCCAAGCAGCTGTGGCTGGAAGAGCAGGGAAGCAGAGTCAAGTGGTACAAAATAAGGCCTTCTCCTCTCCTTTTTCATGCAGCAAGGTAGGAGCTATAATCACATAAACTACAAAGCCTAGAAATTTAAAAGTACTATTTAGAAACGAAAGCAAGTTGAATTGAATAACAGTGCCTAAAGGTTAAAGAATTGAATTGGCCAAAAAACAAATTTTAAAGCAACACACTTTGTCCAGATAAAATGCAAAAACACCAAATACATCAAGCCAAAGATCATTGTTAAGAAACCAGAAAGATTCCCAAACTCGAATTTAGAACCGATTCATGAGATTACAACAAATCATTACTGTAAATCTCCTAGATGAAATTTAAAAAGTACCAAAGGTACAAACTTCAAAATGATAAACCTTACTGTGATTCTGAATCTATTTAAACAAAATACAAAGTACTACAAAATCCATACATTTATTTAGTGTATTAATTTGCCTCCAGCCTTTTGGTTGTCCCTCTAATACGCCACAATGACCCTAATTCAGAGCCCTACTTAGCAAAACTTGCAGTTTTAGGCAGAACTTCTCTCACTATAGAAGCATAGCCCATTAATGTGGGCATGATAATTGCTGATTTAAATAAAAACATTTATCTTGTATTAACAGTAGTCAAGCATAAAGTCAGAATATCGCTAAGTTCTGGCTGCCACCAACAACCTATATAAACTTGAAAAAAAAATCAATCTAAGATTATTTAGACCACAATATCCCTGAATAGAAGAAAAAGACAATACCACATCCAGCTTTAAACTGTATTGATTCTTCTATGAAGTCATTTTAAATCAGTAAAGCTTAAAGTTCTTTACTAAATGTTACTTTAGCCAGACTAAAAGGCACTACACCCAGCCCATCATCTTAGACTGTCACCCTGTCGCTGAGTCCTCTCCCCCAGGTAACTCAAGGAGTCCAGAGAGAAGAAAAAAGCATGCAGGAGTTCTCATTATCAATTCAATGTCCAAACCAAGTGAAATCTCCCAGAGTGAGGCTTTCCACACTTTCAGTCTAGCCACCATATCTGCCACATGGTCTCCAAGCCACATGTCAGGTCAAGAGCTTAGAGTGACAGGCACAGCATATGAGTTACATCTATGGAGGCCTTTACCAGCCAGTCAACAGTCTAGAAGTATCCTCATTTTATGTTATATACCTAGCAATGACATTGGAGCCAACCTTTTCTCTTCAGTTGGGTGAAGAATGATAAGTAATGTCAATTCTTCATGTCTGTGACCAATATAACAGTGCCTAAAGGTTATACAATATTTAGGTACTTCTGGATCACCTTAATATTATGAATATTATGGCCTCACTATAATTGCATTGGCCAGGCTCTATCCAAAACACTATATCCAGATATTGTTGCCACATTTAAAATGGGACACTGATCTTGATACTGAAAGTGAAAAGAATGATAAGGGGTCTGAAAACTAAGTAATATGATAAATAAGAAACTAAGTATCTTTGTTCTGAAGAAAAGAAGGCACAGAGATGTAAAAAAAATCTTAAAAAAATTTTATACCTCTGAATGTCAGAACAAGGGCAAATAGATGAAAGAAAGGGGGAACATTTTTCTAAAAATTAACACTACCTAGAAATGATCCACCTTGATTATCTGAAACTTGTTCTGTCTTTATAACTGTTATATAAAAGACGCAGAAGTAACCTCAGTATGATGGGAAGTCTGACTTCTTAAATGTTTTTCAGCAAAAAAACTGCATGCTCTTAAATTGCAATAATTTATTAATCCATTAACAACTTCAACCCATCTTAGTTATTATTATCTGTTTTTCTTCATAAGATGGTAGTTGTTTTTAATCCTGATTATAAAAGTAATGGACATCCATTATAGGAAAGTACAGAAAGAAAATAAAAACCAATCATAATCTCACCACTGAGAGTCACGGTTAACATTTTGGCATAATTCTTGCCCAGTCATTTTTTAGGCATAAACATATATAACAAAATTTGAATCAAGCTATTTATATGCCTTTTGTCCTAATTTCTGTACTTATGTAGTAACCAATTTCACACCTCATTAAATATTTACAAAAAAGTATGATTTTTAATGCCTACATAATAATCCAATGTCTGATATACCACATTTCAAATATTACATGGCTGAGCACTTAGGTTATTTTTAATTTTATTTTAATTATTACAATATTGTGACAATGAATATCTTTATATATGGATTTTCAGACATGTCTCTGATAATGTTCTATGTAATATATTAAGACCAAGTTTGTCCTATGCCCCCGCTAAGATATAAAAACAATTTGAATCACACGACATTGAAAAGACAAATAGACACACAATGCAAAGGCAAGGCTAAAATTGGAACTAATCAAATGTACTCCTTCCTCACAAACAGCTAATGCCATCTTCTTCAAAAGTTGCTTCTGATCCACACAAAAATGTTTACGTTTGCATATTATCAGTTAGGGTAATTTCTATCTGCATAATGTCAAAATAGTTCCAAAATCTTAATATCAACCATAAATGAGGAAGTCTGTATCTCAAGATCTTTCAATTAAGGGAAATGCCGACAAGTACAGGAATTAATGTAGGCATTTAATTCATAAAGGGAGAACACTTTATAAAACAATATACAAACCTTTTTAAACTAATGCCAATAAGTCTCTTAACTAGACCTTTCCATCGTTACTTGCGCTACAAGTCTGTAATCCAGAGTCCTGTCTTGTGACCCGTCTTAAAAGACCTATTTTCATGAATTCAATTTCATTTTCTACATGATCCAATGCATGAGTTTGGTTTCAAGAAATCATTTTAATCAATAATGACTAAACTTTCATCAGATGTTGATTAAAGATTATTCAATTGAACAAAATGCAGTAGTAATTAAGTTACGTTCACTATCATTAAACATACATTTTTTTTTTTTTTTTTTGAGACAGAGTTTCGCTCTTGTTGCCCAGGCTGGAGTGCAATGGCACGATCTCAGCTCACTGTAACCTCTGTCTCCCAGGTTCAAGCAATTCTCCCGCCTCGGCCTCCCGAGTAAATGGGATTATAGGCATGCGCCATCATGCCCAGCTAATTTTGTATTTTTAGCAGAGACGGGGTTTCTCCATGTTGGTCAGGCTGGTCTCGAACTCCTGACCTCAGGTGATCTGCCCACCTCGGCCTCCCAAAGTGCTGGGATTACAGGCATGAGCCACCGTGCCTGGCCATTAAACATATATTTTTTAACAATCTCAATATCATTCCTTGCTTCCATGGTTTTAGAAAGAGGAATAATACAGGAAATGTGGTTTTTCATAAAGAGGTTGTGTGAAATGACTGATGAAATAAAAGAATATACCATTACAATGCAACTTGAAGCAGGTGACTCTACAACATGCTAAGAGAATATAGACTCAAAACCCAGTCTTCCTGTGTTCAAATGAACACAAGAACAAAACTTGAAAGACTAGAAGAATGAATGATGAGCAAATTACTTGATCTTTTTCTTAATCTCTTCTCACTAACCCTGATTTACTAGATTCTTAATAGAAGATGAGTAAATCATAAGGTATAAAAATAAGATCCATTCTCATTTTTAGTAACTTTCTAGATGATGACTAAACAACCTTTATGGGGTGGAAAGTTACTCTTCTTTTCTAAGTCTTACAAGCATCCAGTTATCCCTATCTAGACAGTAGTAAAAAGAAAACATGATCACGGATTCTGTCACTGGAACATTCTCAGGGCAATAGCATTGTGATCGGTAATAAGAACTCACGGAATGTTAGCTTTAAGCCCTAAGTTTTCATTAGTAATGACGCACATTGGTGATCATCTTTACTTAAGCTTGGGACCAACAATGTAATGCTGCACAGCTTTCTCAGTAAACCTTCAGAAACCATCAAGACATCAAATACTCTTCACTGCATACCCTTTTATAAATTTGAATTGTGAGCCATGTACGTGTATTACCTATTGAAATAAATACTAAAATTAAAGCTTTAAAATATCCGGATCTTATTTAAATCAAATTTGATTTGTGTTTAAGCACAGACTCAGTATTAGAAAAAGCACATTCATGAGCCAGAGTTAACTGAATTCACTTTTAAATAATTAAACCAAAACTTATATCCATTACTAGAGGAAATAACCCACTCAAAATATAAAAATAATGGCTAGTAGAGAAAGCCGGAGTAACTTTATCACCTCTGCTGCACCTCAATAAAAGGACTCACCTAGTCCCCATCTAAGACCATCTAATGCACTCATTTTTAGGTACAGAGGGAACCAAATATTTATCCCAGGAATTTTCCCCAGAAGACAACACTTGCTATTTTCCAGTCTGAAAACACCAAAAGTAATGTTTGTCTAAAAACAATGAGTTTGAAAGCTTTAAAAATATACCACATAAGCCATCAATATCTTATTTTTTTAGTCTCACTGTTAGCCTTTGTGACAAGCCATGGTTCATAGGTCAGTTTTCCAAACAAATATCCAATATATTCAAAGAGTATAAAATAGCCCTACATTAAAATAAATGATGTATACTTTGAGGAAAAATGCTGTACATAACCCAATGCAACAAAAAAAAACCTGGCTTTCATAAATTACAATGCTGACTGGATTTTGTCTTCTTCAACCATTGGGATTACAGATTCCTAATGCAGTTTGCTTTGATGAGTCACATGTGTAATACAATCACTGACCCTATCCCCACCTAAAATACGGTAACCCATTTTCCCCTCCAAGATCTGACCATAGTCATTTCACAAGAGAAAGGAAAAAAGAACTGATTAAAAGGAAATAGGACAGACAGTGAGTAAGCCATGAACAACTGCCCAAAGAACTGTAAAAAACCTGGAAGATTGTTTCCATGTGTTTCCATTAGATAGAGTTGCCATTAGGAGTGGATGGAGAATACTGATAAAGTTATATCCATTCCCACCTTTTATAAGTGTAGTCAGAGCCAAAGAATAAAAAGTACAATTACAGGATAACTTTGCAAAGTTTAAACACCGAAAAACATCTGGAATGGATCCAATGCAAATACATAGTTTAATCTGTAATCCCATCAACCAGGGAATACTAAAAATCACTTTATATATATTTTTAATATACACAGAAAAAAGACCAAGGGTGTACAAATAGTTCTCTTTCAAAGGCAAGATTACAGGTCAGGCACTGTGGCTCATGTCTGTAATCCCAGCACTTTGGGAGGCTGAGGTGGGTGTATCACTGGAGGTCAGGAGTTCAAGACTAGCCTGGTCAACATGGTGAAAACCCATCTCTACTAAAAACACAAAAATTAACTGGGCGTGGTGGCGCATACCTGTAATCCCAGCTACTAGGGAGGCTGAGGCAGGAGAATCACTTGAACCCGGGAGGCAGGGGTTATAGTGAGCCGAGATCACGCCACTGTACTCCAGCCTGGGCAACAGAGCAAGACTCCGTCTCAAAAAAACAGAAAAAACAAATGCAAAAAGGCAAGATTACAGATTACTTTTTTCTCTTTTTGCATGTCAATTATATAGTCATTGTAGACAATTCAGAAATGACTTGTGATTAAAAAATAGATTTAGTATAAATGAGTAGGCAGTTAAAAATCTATAGATCAGACTGAGTATCAAAATATGACAAATAACATCTACAGTCTTAGTAAATTTTTCTACAGAATCATTTTCTCCATTAAAAGGTATTATAGTTTGAACTGTCCTCCAAAAAGTCATATGTTGAAGTACTAATGCCTGGGACCTCAGAATGTGACATTTGGAAATAGGGTCACTGCAGATGTATAATAATAAGATGAACCCACACCAGAGTAGGTTGGGCTGCTAATCCAATATAATTTGTGTCTTTATTTGGACATAGAGACAGGCACACAGGGAAAACGCCATATGAAGATCAAGGCAGAGATCCAGGTGATGCTTCCACAAGCCAAGGAACACCAAAGATTACCAGCAAACCATGGGAAGCTAAAGAAAGGCATGGAACAGATTCTCCCTCCCAGCCCTCAGAAGGAACTAACCCTGTTGACACCTTGATCTTGGGTTTCTAGCCTCCTGAACTGCGAGGTGATAATTTATCATAGTTAAGCCACCCAGTTTGTGGTATGAGAGCCCTAACAAACAAATATAAAAAGTTTCAAAGTACACCACATGAAGAAATTACACTTTGATCACAGATTTTTTTTTTCCCCTAACAATCTCATTTGTGGTGAATAGTGCCTGCAAAATCAATTTTTTTCTCCAAATGTCCCAGCCCCTCCCTCCCCTCTATTGTTGCTATTAGGTAAGACTACATAACGAAGTTTTCTCCCATAGAGTGTGAGAGGAAGTAACAGATGCCACATTCAGGCCTGGGCCTTACAACCATGGCGTGCCTCTCTTCAATATTCTATCTCCCTCTCCAACACACAACTGGACATGGTGGTGACCAAGCTTCAACAACAGAGATGAAGGCCATGCTTATGGACAATCCAGATATGTCTTAGAAGGAGTCTGGGTCACTGAATGACAGCATGGGACACAGCTACCAACCCAGCTGGAAGACTCTCCTTAGAATGTTATATGAGAGTACAACGAATGACTCTGCTCTTTAAGACACTATATTGTTGGGGTTTTGGGGATTTTTTGCTATAACATCTTAGCCTTTTACCTTTTATCCTTTATTGTGTTTGGGAAATAAATCATTTCAAACCCATGCAGTAAAACAGTGTATAGAAAACTGGGTAGATCTCTGGAAAAAACAGTAATGCTGACTCAATGGAAGAAGTGTATAATAAGCTTAACAACTACTATTATAGCTTCAAATTTGAGATAATATGTTTGACAATCTTACTATCTGTTAAACTGAAATGTAAGCTCTTTATGGAAATACACCAATTCTTATTTTGTAAGATTTTTAAAATTAATTTTATTATATTCTAATTCAAAAACTTTAATAAGAGTAATTAATTAAATTGAGCAAAATTTAGTATAGTCATTATGATTTTACATATATTTTTATGGTACAAAAAAAACCATAAAGTTACATATGAAAAGTCTCACACTCTTACTCAAATCTCCATGTAGGGAGAGGCACTATGAAGCTAGATAGATATCCTTCCAGGCTTAGAAAAGTTGAGTAGCTGAAGTTTAAACTCAGCTAAAGAGAGGTTTTAACTTTTGTCATGCACACCTCAAAGTAAAAACTAAGAAACATTCCAATCACAAGCCTAGATCCTTCGTATTTGCATTACTTTAGAAAGAGAAAAATATTTCTTTGAAGATGCTAGTGAACAGCAATTTCTTAAATGCTTCCCCAAATGTCATTATGTAAAACTAGAATACATGTGACTGCATGCAAGTTCCTGGAGGACAATTCAGTATTTCTCCATTACTTCATTCTACTGTGGATGAACCATAATGTCTACTTCTGTCTAGTCAAAATAGTGAAAAATGACTCTTCTGGAATTTGGGCTGTTTCTAAGTTAGAGATTTTTTGCTGGATGAGTATGCAAATCCTATATGGACACCTATCTATGGAAAAGACACTTCCTATTAAACTAAAGAAAAAAATGAGAAGATAAAATGTACTCCCATCTAGTTATTCAGAGACCTCATTAATCTGTGACCAAGAATAGAATCTATGACTCTAGCTCATAGTCTGCAGGACGCACACATGTTCCTGGATTCAAACATGTGTTTCCATTTAAACTGCTGGAATGTATACATGTCTCTGCAAACAGTGAGAAATATTAGCAAATCTAAGAATGAAAGTCCTTTATGATCATATACACCATATTTTGACTCAGCTTTTAAAATGTCTGAAATCACAAAGGTGAAGCATCTGCTTTTTACATCTATCTGTGAGTTAAAGAAGAACAATGAAGAAGAATCCTTCCACAGACAGCATCTATTTTTACCATCAGAGCCAACCCAAGGGAAATCTATGATTTCTGCTATTTGTTTTCTTTTCGTTTTCTTTTTTTTTTTTTTTCTTTGAGACAGGGTCTTACTCTGTCACCCAGGCTGGAGTGCAGTGGCACGATCATGGCTCACTGCAGTCTCAACTTCTTGGGCTCAGGTGATCTTCTCACCTCAGCCTTCAGAGGACCTGGAACTACAGGTGCACATCATCACACCTGGCTAATTCGGGTTTTTTGTTTAGTTGTTTTTGTAGTAGAGGAGGGATTTCTCCATGTTGCCCAGGCTGGATTATGCTATGCTATGCTGTCCGCTATGCTATGCTGTCCACTATGCTATGCTGTTCGCTATGCTATGCTGTCCGCTATGCTATGCTATGCTGTCCGCTATGCTATGCTATGCTATGCTATGCTATGCTATGCTATGCTATGCTATGCTATGCTATGCTATGCTATGCTATGCTATGCTATGCTATGCTATGCTATGCTATGCTATGAGTCTCACTCTGTTGCCAAGGCTGGAGTACAGTGGCACACTCTCAGCTCACTGCAACCTCTGTCTTCCGGCTTCAAGTGACTCTCGTGCCTCAGCCTCCCAAGTAACTGGGATTACAGGCATCTGCGACCACACCGGGCTAACTTTTGTATTTTTAGTAGAGACAGGCTTTTGGCCAGGCTGGTCTCAAACTCCTGACCTCAAGTGACCCACCTGCCTCAGCCTCCCAAAGTGCTAGGATTATAGGCGCACACCACCATGCCCTGCCCCAGGCTGGTCTTCAATTCCTGGACTCAAGTAATCCGATAGCCTCAGCCTCCCAAAGTGGTGGGATTACAGGCATGAGCCACTGCACCCAGGCTATTTGTCTTCTCTTGTCTTACTCTTGTTGCTAAGCCTGCCCCAGGTAAGGCCAGGGCACTCTGAAATGCTCAGGTATTGAGTATAAGTTGGAGATTAACCAATGTCAGATAACACCAAGTCAGGGGGTATAGTACCTAAACTGCAACAGCCTGAGCCTATAAATTTAGCAAGGATGGAAAACTGGCAGTCTGGCACATTCTATTTGGCCAGTAGAACATTTTAAAATTTGTTTTAATTTAAATATCTTTAGAAAAGCTCCCCCACCATATTCATCATATAGGATAGTGTACCTCACCTTGCACAATAACCCCCTCCTATGTCACATGCCAGCCAAATGAAGTGTGAATGCCACATGAATTGATCCACCTCTGAGCCCTCTTACGTTTTGCTTATTTGCCTTTAAGCAAAAATTTCATTAGATTTTCCCTGGAAGGAGCCTTCTTGGAATGGTTAAGTTTCATACAGCATCCCCTCTTTTCCTAGCTAGCTCTGAGTGTTTCCAGCTCCCGTATAGAAACCTGTCCTCCTCCACGTGAAGGGGAGCGTTCGGCGGCTTCTAGGGTAGCTGTTGAGATAAGTATATTTCCTCTTACTTATCACCATGACAAGAGTAAAAGGCAACTTACCTTTTGAAAAAAGTCTTCCCCACTTCTGCCTTTCCCTTCAGCAGCAGCTGTAAATAAAAATGTGCACATTTAAAATACTTTTTCAATGTATGCATTCCAAAAACTTTCGAGCATCAGATATGAGAATGCAAAAGCAAACAAGATGCCAGCCTTGCTCTCCCACAGCTCAGTGCCTGCTAATATGCCTCACTGGGATGCAAAACTGGTAAAGACTAGCACTCCAATCCATCAATTACACATCGCTAGATTATTTAACACTCTTTTGCTTTGTCTGAAAGACTCACAAACCCCTACACACTTAGATGATGAAAGTGATCTCGTCCTTTCATAGTTAAAGAACTATATGAATAAATGCAACCCTCAAAGTAATCAACTGTAGCATTCCAAACACTTCCTATCTGTGATCAGTCCCAGGCACAAGAGGCTGCCTTGTCAGCAGGTGGCTCATGTATATGGCCTACTTCTGAGCTGTTTCCATTTTATGCTTTACAAAGACTATATAATCTACTTGAATTTCAGTTGGCATCATATACTTTTAATTCACTCCTTCATTTGTATATACAAAGAGAGAAAAAAAACCATGAGAAGTAAACAGTAATGGTGAAGGTCACAGCCAACAATAAAATTGCATGTAACATTAATTAAAATATCACTGTATTTGAACATCATTTTTATAGATAAATGGTAGCCTATAAATACAGGACAAACCCATTTCTCAGTCTGTGTTCCTAAGTCTTGTGACTATGAACACTTTGTATTCATTTGTGTTGAGGGGTGGGGAATTTGACTAATAGGAGAGAAGCGATAAAGAGCCAATAGGATCTTGCTTGCAACAGACTCGGACTGCATCTTTCTAAGGCCAAACAGGACTCTGATTCAGGCGTAGGGTGGAATAGTGGTTAATGACAGAAGCCTGGCCAGGGCAAAGAAAGGTGCTGAAGTGAGAACTACTGGAAATTAAAGTCTGGAAGACCACAGTAAACCAAACACCTCCTAGGTAATACCTCAGCACAGCCATGTTTGTGTGCAGAAGTGCATGTGTGTGTGTGTGTCCAGAACACTTGTTAAAATGATTAAAGACCTAAGAAATATGGCAGAGCAATCACTTAAGAATCACATTTGTCACTTATCAAGTTTTGACAAGCATCTACCATAACTTTGACATTGTTAAGTGAAAGATTCAAAACTTAGGAGGCCGAGGCAGACGGATCACAAGGTCAAGAGATCAAGACCATCCTGGCCAACATAGTGAAACCCTGTCTCTACTAAAAATACAAAAATTAGCTGGGCGTGGTGGTGCGTGCCTGTAGTCCCAGCTACTTGAGAGGCTGAGGCCGGAAAATCGTTTGAACCCGGGAGGCGGAGGTTGCAGTGAGCCAAGATTGCACCACTGCGCTCCAGCCTGGGGACAAAGCAAGACTCTGTCTCAAAAAAAAAAAAAAAAAAAAAGATTCAAAACTTGAGAAATTCTCTCTGCCCTCAAAGAAATAACAAGTATTTACATTCTTTTTTCACCAACTTAAATTTTACAGTTAAATATAAGACACCATCTCTATTTTTGTAGAAATGTGTAAAAATACACAACACATTTTTATCCAAACAACAGATTGCAGAGTACATGTTTCTGGAAATTCCAAGGACAATCTGAAAAAAACACAAAAACAAGGGCTAAAAAGGAATTTAAAAATTGTATTCTAATATGCGGTAGGGCTGAATAATGGCTCCCAGCAAAGGTGTTCATGTACTAATCCCTGGAATCTTACACTGCAAAAGAGATTTTGTAGATGTGATTAAGTAAAAAGATAGGAAGATTATCTTGAATTGGCCAGATGGGCCCAACGTAATCGTGTCCTTAATGAAAGAAGCAGGGAGCTCAGAGTACAACAAAGTGATGTGACAATTGAAGCACAAGGAGAGACGGATACACAACAACAAAAGACAGATCAGAGATGACAAAGATTTGAAGACAGGGGAACAGGCCATGAGCCAAGGAATGTAGGTGGCCTCTAAGAACTGAAAAAGTCAAAGAAATTATCTTTCCCTATGGCCTCTGTAGAGAGTACAGCCCTGCTAACACCTTGCTTTCAGCCCAGTGAAAACCACTTCAGATTTCAGACCCAAAAAGTAAGATTTCTATTGTTTTAAGCTACTACACTGTGGCAACTTGTTACAGCAGCAAAAGCAAACTAACCTATAATGCTAATGTCTTTTTAACTTTTACTTTTGCACAAATTCCACATCATCAATAGCATGAACTGCACCAAGACACTGTGTCACACCAAGTGTCAGGTTCCAGACCAAGCGGGTGACCAAGGGGAGGGGGTAGACGAATGGCGAGCAGCTGAAAGAACACACAAGGAATCATGGGTAGTTATGACATGGCTTTATTCTCTCTCTTGGTGCGAGTCAGCCTGGGCACGAACCGTGGGTGCAAACCTGGGCACGAGCCAACCCAGGCACAAGCCATTTGTACAGCATCCACAGGATAATTATACCTTTTACAGACAACAGTGGCTCCGAGCCAAGCATGAGCTCACATGGGTGATCACCTAATGCACCTCATGTGACGTGGTTATGTAAGGAGTGGAATTGTGTACGTGCGCTCCAAACTCCAGACTCACATGCTAGACCAGATGTCTGCCTTGGCCTATTCTTGACCACAGCAGATCCATTTTCCTTACACTCCACCCCCTAAGCCAAGGGAGACATAGGCCTTGGACACACAGGTCCAACACACAGGCCTCATACATAGGCTCTGGGCATGTAAGCCAGGCCCCCAGACACACAGGTCCGACACAAGACCTTACACATAGGCTCTGGGGACACAGGCCCCAGACACTCAGGCCCAACACATAGGTCTTACATTCCACCCCCTAGGCAGAGGGAGTTTTTCTAGTGGGGAGACATGCCCACAGGGTGGAACCCTGGATCCAGAGGCCACAGCAGTAATACAGGGAACAACAACTCCAGGTTATGGTGGGCAACCACCTCATGGTGACATTACACCAATGTTGCTTTGTATATTTAGCCAAGCTTTTATTTCCCTGCCTTTAGGAGCACTGGGGCAGGCAACAACAGGTTACCATTCATCTCTATACCTGGTCAGAGGAGGTCATCCTTCCTCCCATAGGTTTTGCCACATGGCTTGGCCCTATATGGGCCAGGGACCAACTGGCCACTTCTGTTACTTTTAGGTAGTTAACCACAAGGCTAAGCCTCGATAAACTGCCAAGCTATCGCTGCAGATTACTGTAGGTGTCACCGCCTTGGTGATAACCATTCACACTGCCCTGATTTCAGCCCATTGGCTACTTTGTCCACATCTGGTATCAAACTATATGGCATCAGTACTAGGGTGAACTGTGACAGCAGTCCAGGCAATAGAAGTACCCCAGCTAGACCCATTCGTATACCATGCTCTATCAGGAATGGAGGGGTGCCTCAGGCCCCATGGCCTTATCTTGCATTAGGACTACAAGTCCCAAGACCTCTTGCAACTCTGCTGCTAAGGGACTTGTATTCAGTGTACTCTGCTGCTCCAAGTAGGCGCCACAGTTTGCTAAAGTGGATGTCTGTGCTAGCCCATTCTGGGGAGTCATTATCCATGAATGCATCCATCCCGCTATCAGCTAAGTCATCCGCACGACGACTGTAGTCCATCCTGTCACACTTTCATGAGCCTGAAGGGCAGCATATACAGTTACTAACTGCTTCTCTATCAATGAATACTGGAGCTCAGCTCCTTTCCACAGTTGGGACCAAAAGCCTACTGGTATTCTCAAGCACTCCATGCGCTGCTATAGGCCCCAGCCAAAACTATCTGTGGTCACATGCACATCCAGCTCAAACAGGTACCCCTGGTCAACTACCCGTAGGCCTTGTGCCTGCTGAATAGCCCACTTGGCTGCCAGGAAGGTGGTCTCAGCCGCACCATCTTAAATCTAGGCAAGGGGAACATTGTCACTTCTAAATCTGCAACAGAACCAGGAGTTAACATAGTATCATTAACAAGACCATGACATATGGTGGGGCTATGCATATAGCCCTGCAGCAACACTGTGAAAGTCCACTGTTGCCCTCCCATGAAGGCAAACTGCTCCTGGCTCTCTGGAAAAGAATGCATTGGCCAAGTCCACCACAAAGTGGTACTGTCTCAGTTTTGTCAAGCCCACTGATAGATGGCATGGCTGCCAAGCCACGTGAAATATCCATGCCCAAAACGTATCTGTGCTGTACGTTTAACAATGGACTATCAACTCCATATGTGGCCTCCAGTCATCTGGTGTTCCCCTAAGTCGAACCTCAGCCAGTTCCCTCATCATACAGAAAAGGCTTTACACCCCCACCTGGCTGTAGCACATACGGAGTCTTTGAGCTGAAGCGCCCGGGTGGGACCAGGTTGTGCAGCAATGTCCTTCTCCCATTGGGGCATTTTCTGGAATTGCACAAAGTTAAGAGTACTTCATTTGGCTGCTTATCGATTTTCTCTCAGTCAATCCTGGCCAAAACCAAATCAATCCATATCTGTGAGCATGTCACTTGTTAGGGCCCCCTGTTCTCCAGTGGGGGGGGGGGCCCTGAAGGCAGGGCATCTTCCCCTTCCTTATGGAAGAGATCCCTCGGTCTCACTAACAGCCTCCTCGGTATCAGAGTGGGGGTCTCCAGCTGAGACAACAGCCCCAGGCCTGCATTCACAGCAGCCTCTAATTCCTTTTCCGAGCTCTGTAGCCTGGCCTCCAGGCACCCCGCCTGTGCCTGAAGGTCTCCATTTATGGCAGCTTCTAAATCTTTTTCTGAGCTGTGTAGCCAGGCCTCTAGGCACCCAGCCTGCACCTGGAGGGCCCTTACCTCTGCTTCATCCCTCAGGGACTGGGTGTGTACTTTTCATAGTGCATTCAAAAATACCTATCCAACTCTGCCAGCAAAAGCTCACTCCTTCTCACGGCTTTGCACCTCCAGCTGCTTCAGCACCTTTTCCATGCTCATGGGGGACCGATCTACTGCCAATTAGGTTTCCACCAGAGCCCATTAAGCAGTACAGCTGCCACTGGGCACCACAACTCATGTTGCAGTCACATGCCCAACCTGGAATCAGTGGGGACCAAAGGCTCACCCTCCTCAGTATCCTGCTGACTATGCCAAGTGTCATGCCAAGTGTTAGGTTCCAGCCCAAGTTGAGGACTGAGGAGTGGATGGATGAGTGGCAGACAGCTGAAAGAACACTCGAGGAATTGTAGGGGGTTTCAACATGGCTTTATTCTCTCTCTTGGCATGAACAAGCCAACCGGGGCACAAGTTCCATGTAGTGTCAGCAGGGTAATTATACCTTTTACAGACAATAGTGGCTCTGAGCAAAGCATGAGCTCATGTGGGTGGACACCTAATGCACCTCATGTGGCATGGTTACATAATGAGTGGAGTTGTGTGCCTGCACTCCAAACTCGCTGAGTCATGCTGAACTGGATGTCTACCTTGGCTTATTCTTGACTGCAGCACATCCATTTTTCTTACACACTGATGTAGGGCATTTGAATCACACATTTCTACAAATAAATTATCTGTAGTTTGCTCTGCAAACAATGATTTTCATTCTCTAACTTGAAAATATACCAGTATTAAAGCTCAATAAAAACATAAAAAGTAAAGTTGAACAAACTTCTAAGCAAACTGGCAAGTGTGGGTGGCCCTAGCTAAAGGGAACACCCAGGCAAGATAAAAAGGTCAGTGCTGAAATCTAATGAAAAGTATCTTGGGGGGCACTTAGCCAATTCCTAGCTGTCTTTGTCTAAGGCTAAAAATAGTTTTAAAAGAGCCACCCTCAATGATACCCACTTTCATATGGCAATGAAAGTAGCAGATAAGGACATGGAGATTCAAAAAAATATCTAGTGGCATTGAGGAAACTCTTCTGTGAAAAGAAATTTTTAGAATCAAATATATTTTCAAAGGTCTATCAAGCAAAGTAGATAATCGCCCTTTTCACCACAGGAAATTCCTTCACAACTTAGAATTCATCTGTTGAAATTTCATTATACAACTATATTTATTACAGAAACTTCCTTGAGACTTATTTTGCTCAAGACAAACTCATTACATCACACTTTGTCACACCCCTTCATTCCAAGTCCATCAAAACACTAAACACCCTTCACAGAATGGCCCTTCAACCTCCAGATGAATAAAAAGGGAAAGATTTCCTAAGTTAGACTTAAACTATTATTACCTCTGTTCCAAGGTGAAAAAAATCACTAAAATTTAACCAGAAACCTGCACCTTTATTGAGTTTATTATTTGAGGGAAAACAGCAGGCAAGGAGCCAGAAATGGCAAATTACATTCTTTGGCAGCTAAAATCTTTGGACTTTTTTATTCCAAGTGTTTGTGTGCAAGAAATTCTCAATCTGAGCCTGATTTTACCTCAATTCTGATGTATCCATTTCCCAAGCCCATAAATACCTTGGTAAAAGACCCTGATGAGTTGTTGGTTAGATCATGGTCGCAGGTGCAAACGGTGTTGAGTCCCAATCATTAGCACTTCCTAGGGGAAAGCATACTCATTTTATTCCCAGGATGCCAGGTCACCTGAAGGACTTTCACTGACCCCAAGCAGACAAAGCTATCAAAGGCCATGAGAGCCTATTAAGAGAGTGACATTTCACTAAAAGTCTTCTCTTCCCCCAAACACGGATTCTTCTGAGCCCAAATTTGAGAGTCTACTTCTCCCGCTTAGTTTACATTCATTAGTATCAAAATATAAAGTCTTTCCAAGAAGTGAGAGATTGGGGAAAAGGGTATCACTGAAGAACATTTTTCTCAATATAAAATTAGGCATTTAAAATGCTCATTTAAAAAAAAAATAAGATAAATAAAATAAAATGCTCATTTTACACACCCAGAAAAGCTGACACTTTCATTCTGCAAATACTTAGGACTTAGGTTCGATGCTAATGAATCAAAATAGGCAAGGCCCTACCTTCATTCAAATTACAACCCTGACCTGTAAAATATTCAAAGCAACCTAACTGGTGACATTAAGCCAAAGTTAAAATTCAGTTCTCCTAGCAACTTTCCCAGAGAGTTTTTCACAGTCACAATTCTACCCAAATTAAACTTATTATAAATTTAATTTAGCTATTCTCATTCTAGACAATGCACTGAAAAGCTAATCATTTCACTTCTAACCCAACACTGGAGCTGGACAGCTACTGTTAGATCTGAAGAACAAAGGGCACTTATATGGAGACCATTAGAGAGCTGGATTGGAAGAAAAAAAAATATATGAGATATGATAATATATTGACTCAAATCATTTCCTTTTCATTATATTTGGAGGGCAAAATGGTGCCTGTGAAATGAGCCAAACCATACTTTATGTCATGGTATTGCTTGACCTTTAAAGTTTGATTATACTCTGTGGTAAAATACTTCTATTGAGTCTTTGCAATCTGAGACACTGATACTCCATCTTTTTTATTCCACAGTAACATGAGCACACATATAATGATTTAGCAGGTTTTCCTTAAACTGTCTTTACAATGTAACTTCTGCCTGATGTTCCAAAGTTTATTCACTTGGATGTAAAAACCCTGGATTATTCCTGCCAATGGAAGCAATTGTCTTTATTTTCATGACACAGAACTCCGGGAATAAATTACTTCAATACTACTGAAACGTGGCTGGCTGAATGTGCAGGTAAAGCATTTCATATTTTAAGCTGAACAATTCATGTTTTATGTTTATTATAATTTCTCCAATGCTTTGCCATATTTTATTTCATATTTTTGCTTCACAAGAAATATGGGATGGCAAAAGCCACTGCCAATAAAAACAGCAAAAGTTGAAACAGGTGTAAACTATTACAATCCCCCCAAACTACAGAGCAAGTCCAGTTAATGACTGAATTAAATGGAGGTGGGGGAGCTTGACTTCAAATTCTTCCTGGGGCACACGGAAACTTCTGTTTAAATATCCTTTTCATTTTGAAATGCTTTTCTATTATAACATCTGATGCTTTATGGAGCCAACTCTAAAAACACAAGGACAATGTTCTTCATATTTATAACATACTATGAAACATCTTTAAACATTACCTTGATAAACAATAGGGTTTCTTCCCCTTTGGAATTTGGGCAAGAAAATACCAAGTTCAAATTATAAAATTAATTGAGATATAATTCTTCAAATCTGTAAAGAATCAGGGCATTCCTCTCCATCTTTTTTTTTTTTTTTTAACACAACTCAACACATTTGCAACTAAGAGGGCTGCTGTGCCTTTAAGTCACCTGAAAGATAAACAATTATTCAGGTAGCCTGATGCTTGTGCAAAAATATTTTACTCAAAATTTAAAACATTCCCTTATTGTATCAATTTAATCCATATGCTAAAAGAGCTATGCCATGTATTTTATTCTGTATATTAACTGTTTCCAGAAAACTGTACGTTAACTGTTTCCCTGACAACCCAGCCAATTCAACTGAAAGAGGAATCAGCACAAAAGATGTAGAAGATGCAGTTTCTATATATTCCCAGAGAAACTTTTTATGTTCATGAATTATACCTTGCACTTTGCAATGGCATGCAAAGCTTTGACAGCCAACTGAGAAAATAGTCATTAAGTTCATTCTTAAAGTTTCTTCCACTTCTGAATTAAAATCACAGTCATCATTAAAATACTCTAACCAACTGAAGAACACTTCTAACTTTAAATTTCAACAGTGAAAAGTATCATCTGAATGCTGTATCTCATAAGTGTGAGAATTTTCAGACCCTATCTTTTCCCTAACTAATTACCAGTCTTCACTGTGAACAATTCAAATTCACCTGCCTGTAAAAAATTAATAGGCCTGTTGAGAAAAATTAAGAATAGACAAAAATAAATATAATTTTTCTCTCAACAGTGGCTGGATTAAGGATGGCTTTCTTCTTCACTTTTAATATTTTTTCTTAAATATTGTTTTATTTTTGCAGTTAAATTCCCATGGTCAAAAATGCAGTCTTAACTTGGTTTCTTAAAGTATAAAACAGAATGTACAGGCCCGGCGTGGTGGCTCACGCTTGTAATCCCAGCACTTTGGGAGGACGAGGCGGGCGGATCACGAGGTCAGGAGATCGAGACCACGGTGAAACCCCGTCTCTACTAAAAATACAAAAAATTAGCCGGGTGTGGTGGTGGGCGCCTGTAGTCCCAGCTACTCGGAGAGGCTGAGGCAGGAGAATGGCATGAACCCAGGAGGCGGAGCTTGCAGTTAGCCGAGATTGCGCCACTGCACTCCAGCCTGGGCCACAGAGCGAGACTCCGTCTCAAAAAACAAACAAACAAACAAAAAAACAGAATGTACAGTCTGGGCACAGTGGCTCACACCTGCAATCCCAGCACTTTGGGAGGCCAAGGTGGGAGGATCACCTGAGGTCAGGAGTTTGAGACCAGCCTAGGCAACATGGTGAGACTCCATCTCTACTAAAAATGCAAAATAATAATAATAATAATAGTAATAATCTGGGAGTGGTGGTGCCTGCCTGCAATCCCAGCTACTTGGGAGGCTGAGACAGGAGAATCTCCTGAACCTGGGAGGCGCAGGTTGCAGTGAGCCAAAATCATGACACTGTACTCCAGCCTGGGCAACAGTGCGAGATTCTGTCTCAAAAAAAAACAAAAAAACAAAAAACAAAAAAACAGAATGTACAGAATGACTTAAATTCTGTATAAAAGTCTGTACGTGTACATATACAGACACAAATATAAACAAACATGTATTTAGATATATGGATACATAGTGAATGTGTTAGAAAAAAGACTGAAAGGATAAATACCAAAATATTAATAACACTTGTTATTTGAGTGGTAGAATTCTTGGGTCTGTTTATCATTTTTTCTTTGTATTTTTCAGCATACCTTTAAAAGCTTGAATTGCTTTTTAATTAGAGAACATTCAGGTAAAAATTATTTTTAAATCTTCCTATTTGAGAATGAACCAAGGTTTCACCATTACTGGTCTGTCACAGCATTATTTTCAGCCCACAGTGTATAAGGCAATCATTGGCAAAAGTACGAATATCAAACGTAGATATAAGCTGCCTAAGGAGACACAATGACTAATGCAATATCAGAGATAGATAATGGACAATCAATAACGTCATGCCAGGTATAGATCTTAGGTTTTAACCAACCTAGTTCTTTCTAGAATGAAACACTGATTTTGTGCTGCTCTCAGTGGAGAAGTTTTAATTGTTTAGACCTATAGTAGAATTTTCCAAGCTGAAAACAGTAAATAATCTAGTATTCGGAAAACCTCTGTGAGTTATATCCAAACTCAATAGCTAGCCAAAGAAGACAGAAATAGACACCCTCCAAAATGTATGAACCGCAAAAAGAAAAATGTATATGCGTACATTTCCAATTTTAGGCTGTTTAAAAACAAAACCCACTTTCACTGAAAGGTCACATCAAATGAAACATGAAATAAAACAGAAATTTACCCCATTATAAAAGGGCTCTATGGCTCAGAGTAAAAAAAAAGAGAGAGATAGATTAACCATGGCAATTTGGGACAAGAGGATGGGCCAATAACTGAACCATCCAAGACATCCTTTGAGACTGTGTTTTAAAATTTCATTTCCCACAAAATATTTTAACAGAATAAGAATTAGAAAGATTATGATGGAGGTTAGGGGGACGATTCCTAATCTGTCTAACAGTGGGTACCACTGCTGCTCCATAAGACTCTGCAGATTACACACACTTCTCAAAATGTGGATTGCAGGGGATTTTTTTCACATGTCAAATCTTTTTCCTGCCAATATTCCAATGCCAGGAACAATCTAAGATAGTGCTGGCCCTGCCACACTCAGGGCACAACAGAAAGCAAGCAAAGGCCAGCATTCTCTCATCTAGGGGATTTTAGTTTCAGAAAGCATCTGTTGCTATCAAATGTAGGGAAATATATATTCCCAAAAATTTGAGAACATCTACATTACTCACTGCTTTAAGCAACTTTTAACTTGAACTCTTTCAGTAACTCTTGCTAAGGGTTTATTCGAACTTCAAATTTATTGGCCTGACAATGAAGACTTCCTGGCGGACTGATGACCTAACATATGTCAATGGAATTTCCATCCAACTGATTAACAGAAATGTTGGTCATGTCCAATGCCTCGCTTTCAGACGCTATTTCTTCTTATATAAGCAATCCCTGAAGCATCATTCAGTCTGGCCTGAGGTCATAACACTATTTGAAGACTTTGGGTATTTACATAATTTCAATGTCTTTTTAGAAAAACAACCCTAACCCTTTACCAAAATCTAAACAATGTTCATAGTTTAATGGAATCAGGAATACCTAATACACCACAGTGAGCTTATGCTGATCTTCCTATAGAGCTATGCCATCCAATATGACAGCCACTGGCCACATGTGCCTCGTGAACACTGAAAGCGTGGCTAGTCTGAATTCACATATGCTGTGGTATAAAATGCAAACAGGATTTTGAAAACGTAGTAAAAAAAAAAGAATGTAAAAATCTTAATAATGGTTTGATTATATGTTGAAATGATGTTACTTTTATATATTGGGTTAAACAAAGAAATATTACAAAACTAATCTTTACTGTTTTGTTTCACTCTTCTTAATGTGACAATAAAACATAAAATTACATTTGTGGTTCACATATTTCCACTGTACAGCTCCGCTATAGGGAATAATAACTAACTTTGCCGTTATCCAAGGAGGATTGAAAAGTTTCAAGTAGAGCACACAGCTACAGGCTATGAGGAACTGAAAACAAAGAGTATTTCCAAATGGTAAGAGTCAGCAGCTTGAAATCAAAGTTCTATCTGTTTTAACCTCCTGGGAACATGTTGCGGGAGGAAGGAAAAGGTTGACTGGTACTTTTAGGGATGGAGGGAAGGTTAAAAGAATTAGAGCAGTTTGAATAAAATATGTAACATTAATAATCATTTCCTTAATATCCAGCTTTGGCCCAGCCCAAAGCCATGAAACTATTTAAGAGTTTATGTGGATGGTTATTTAATAGAATGAAGTTTATATTTCTTTTGTATTTGTAATAACATGGCAATGGGGCAAGCCAACTTGCTTTAAATCAGAACCAAATGTGTTCCAGGCATGTTTAAAGTTCAGGTTATATGCAGAAATCCATGACAAGGCAGTCTGTTTTGCTATTTTCTCCACCAAAACTGGAAGTTGACAGAGGGCAAAGAAAAGACATGCCTGCTTTCATCAGGGCTGCTTATTCATCTTTATGCTAAAATACTCATGTATTTATTTATTTATTTATTTATACAAATTTATTTAGCAACAAGGCACAGAGAGAGGAGATAAAAGTTATTGAATCAGAAAAGTCTAGGTTCAAATCTAGGTTTGCCATTTACCAGTGGCATAACTCTGGGCAAATTCTTCAGTTTCCCTCAAGCTCTGTTTTACCCCTGAAATATGCAAAGCAGCACCCTGTAACCATTTAATAAATGGAAGCCTTCTACTTTGACCTCTAAGGACCTATAGTTGTGTAATAAAAACGACAAGACTAAAACATTACAGAAGAGTCACAGATGATTAAGCACAGGAATTCAAAGAATAACTACTGTAGAGACTTTTGAACTGATTATTTAATGTAGAATTTAGACATGAGGACATGGGGAATGGGAATTCTGGGCAGAGAGAATGCTGTGAATACTCATGAATGTCTGATTCCAAAACTCGTTTTCTTTTTTCAATGCCTCAGAGCACATGAAATAGCACCTGTGCCTAGAAGGAGGCAGACGGTACAGGCCAGGGGAAGAAGGGGAGCTCTCCAGTGATGGTGAAAGGGAAACGGAATCCCGCAAGGTGGCGAACACTTTCTTCACCAGCAGAGGTCCCACTCCTCAGACAGGTGTTCCGTAATAGGTGGTTTTGGGGCAGTGGAGGCGGGAGAGGTGGGGAGTAGTTTTATGGTTGTTATAGAATGGGGGAGGAGGAAGGGGTAGTGATACAGACATTTAGTGTCCAGGGCCCAGAACAACCACAAAGGGGTTGTATAATACTAGGAGTATAATACCAGTGATACCCATATATTGTTTCTCTTAGGAAATGTCCTTTCTTCAGTAAATGATCTTCTAAATAGTACATATCTATGCTACTGCTTCAGTGTCAGTGACTTAGACTTGCTCAAGTCCCGTACATTACCATGAAAACCAGGAAGGACAGCTATTTCCTCAGGGTTCAAGATTGCTCCTGGGTTCTCCACATGTCCAGTTCTAGGGCATCATGTTCCAATTCAGGTGCACAGCTGATGCAATGCTCTACCTGTTATGGACTGTACTATCAGAAGACAGCCATGTAGCAGTTATTCACTAAGAAATGTATCAGCATACGAGGTCATTCCCTTGCTGGTGAGGACCAGTCAACAAATCACACCAAAGCAGAAAGAGTTTTACTGCCTCACTCCAAAATATAAGCAAAAGCAAAACAAAATAACAGAAGGAAGAGATTGAGAACGAGATGAGGAAATGACAAAGAGAATAAAGTGAGGGAGGCCAATGGGGAAGAGTGAGGGAGGAGTGGGAAAGAGAATGGGGAGGAGGAGAAGGGGAAGGGGGACGAAAAGGACAGGAGAGAGAGAGCAAAGGAAAGAGAAGAGAGGAGAAGGAGGATAAAGGAGTTGGAGAAGATGAGGAAGGATAGGCTGGGAAATGAAGAAAGAGAATGGAGGATGGGATAATTTTTTAACTTACAATTGATATTAGAAAGATAAGAAAAAGTAATGCACCCATCCCAAAAGAAAAAACAGTAGCATGACAGTTTTTTTTTTTTATTTATTTATTTATTTATTTATTTATTTATTTATTTATTTATTTATTTTGAGATGGAGTTTCGCTCTTGTTGCCCAGGCTGGAGTGCAATGGTGCAATCTCGGCTCACTGCAACCTCTGCCTCCTGGGTTCAAGGGATTGTCCTGCCTCAGCCTCCCAAGTAACTGGGATTACAGGCATGCACCACCACACTCGGCTAATTTTGTATTTTTAGTAGAGACAGGGTTTCTCCATGTTGGTCAGGCTGATCGCAAACTCCCAACCACAGCTGATCCACCCGCCTCGGCCTCCCAAAGTGCTGAGATTACAGGCATGAGCCACCGCACCCGGCCGACAGTTTTAAAAGAGAAACATTTAGAGAACAAAAATATCACAATCCTATCCAAGATTTGAAACGTTTTTTAAAATTCTCCCAGAAAGAACAAGACATACACAAAATATAGGAGGAAATATAGCTTTTTAAAAAATCCAAGACCAACTAACCGCATTTCCAGAAAAAGAAAACAGACTATAAAATGTATTTTTTAATCAAAGAAATATACTAGAAAACGTCCAGAACCAAAAAACATAAGGTTCCATATTAGTAGAGCTAATTCAATTTGCAACTGAATGAAAGAAAAAATACTCAAAGCATATCCTTCTGAAATTTCACATTTGAAATAAAAATATCTTAAAACCTTCCAGAGAGACAAAAACAAGTCACAGGCAATTAGAACAGTGTCAGAATTCTCATTCAAGCCATGAGATGGTATATGACGAGAGTAAAGCTTTAAATTCTAGGGAAAAATTATTTTCAACCCAAAATTCTTTACCTGGCTAAACCCACAATTAAGTAGAAGGATATGGTGAAATTTTCAGGCACACTAAGTTGCAAGGGGAAAAAAATTACCTCCCTACTACTTGGATTCCATATATTAGTAGGGGTTGTATGTATCAAATTGAATAAATTAGCCAAGAAACTGAGACTTTCCCTTATATAAGAAACTGGGGATTAAATATAGAAAAGAGTGGGGAGAAATTCCCAGGATGGGAGCAAATTCCATGCTGACAGCTGTGAAGCCAGGCCAGAAGGCAAATAGTAAAGGATGAAGCAGGCCAACAGGCTTCAAAGAAGAAAGTTGTCAGTGAAAAAAAAAAAACTGATTATCTGAAATCTTAACCATGTGGAAAATTGTTCTGAGAGGATTAGACAGTGTAGAAAGAATTTGTGATAGGTATAAAAAATAGAATGGCGTGAACCCGGGAGATGGAGCTTGCAGTGAGCAGAGATTGCGCCACTGCACTTCAGCCTGGGCGACAGAGCAAGACTCCGTCTCAAAAAAAAAAAAAAAAAAAATTAAACCCAAGGGGGAAAAAAAGAACAAGGCAATTACCAACTCCAGGAAAAACAAAATTCTGACAAAAAAGGAAAAGAAATGTTTGTATATTAGTTGGCTTGTCAGGAAACAACAACATAGATGATAGAGAGCCAGCGCTCCATATTCCCTGGCTTCCATGTCTGTGAATTCAACCAATTGTAGATC
This sequence comes from Hylobates moloch, assembly GCF_009828535.3. Classification (NCBI taxonomy): domain Eukaryota; kingdom Metazoa; phylum Chordata; class Mammalia; order Primates; family Hylobatidae; genus Hylobates; species Hylobates moloch. The sequence goes on along the minus strand of NW_026652278.1, from coordinate 53,793,904 downwards.
AAAAATATTCAACAGAAAATTGTGTCTATACTAAACAAATACAGCCTTTTTTGTCATTATTCTCTAAACAATACAGTGTAACAACTATTTGCATATCATTTATATTGTATTAGGTACTGTAAGTAATCTAGAGATTAGAGTGTACACTAGAGATTAAAGTGTACAGAGGATATGCATAGGTTATATCCAAATATTATCCCATTTTATATCAGGGCCTTGAGCATCAGGTTTTGGTATCCATAGGAGGTCCTGGAACAAATCCCCCATAGATACCAAAGGACAAATAAAATATAAACACTGAATATTGATTAAACTAAAACTTGTCATTAAACTTTATTGGGAAAACAGAGGAGGAAAAAAGTAGAGAACTAAATCCTTTCTACCACAAAAGAATACAACAGACAATGGCTAAAGGTAATGAATTGGGAGAATGCAATAAACATAGATTTCGAAAATGAAGAATCAGTAAGAAACAGCTCAAGGAATAAAAAGTAGCTACATCTAGGAACAGAGTATGTTTTGTGGGGAAGGGTACTGTGTTTTCATCATAAGCCTTTTTATACTATTTCATTTTTAAACTATGCGTATATATTATGGGACGATTTTTAATATTCTAGGCTATTTTAGCTTAGTACTCACACCACAAAGAGAATACAAAGGACAAGGGTGATAATCTGGCCTAGACCATTTGCTCTGGTCTAAATGTTTTGCCTTCAAAGTCATATGTTGAAATGCTAACCCCCAAGGTGATGCTATTAGGAGATGGGGCCCTTGGGAAGTCATTAGGTCATGAGGGTGGTACCCTCACAATGGGATTAGCACCCTTATAAGAGAGAACATAGATAGGTGCCTCTTGCCTTCCACCATGTGAGGACACAAATAGAAGGCACTGTCTCTGAACCAGAAAGTTGGGCTTCAAAGGACACTAAATCTGCCAGCACCTTGATCATGAACTTCCCAGTCTCCAGAACCATGAGAAATAAATTTCTGTTTATAAGCTACCCAGTATACGGTATTCTGCTATAGCAGCCCAAGCAGACTAAGACACCATTCCAACTATGTTTTCTAAATACATAAAAGCATGAACTAATATTCATTCAGGATTTGTAAAGATGGAAATTATGCTTTTGCTTAATTTTATTTTATTTTATTTTTCCCCCGCTCTGTCACCCAGGCTGGAGTGCAGCGGTGTGATCTCGGCTCACTGCAGCTTTGCCTCCCGGGTTCACACCATTCTCCTGCCTCAGCCTCCCAAGTAGCTGGGACTACAGGCGCCCGCCACCACTCCTGGCTAATTTTTTTGTATTTTTAGTAGAGATGGGGTTGGATCAGGATGGTCTCGATCTCCTGACCTCGTGATCCACTCACCTCGGCCTCCCAAAGTGCTGGGATTACGGGCATGAGCCACCATACCTGGCCGCTTAATTTTTTTTGTTCATGACCTAATAGTATTTATATTTACATTTTATTTTTAAAGATTATGGTTAAATTTGAGTAGTCTAAATATCAAACAGACTATAGGACAACAATGTTAGTTTATCACTGTGGCCCTTAATACAGCAGTAGCAAGACTCAGGAGTTCTACTGCCCCACCTCTCCCCAGTGGGACTATCAGAGGATAATTAAGTGAACCATCCATTTGGCAAAAATCTGGAGGGCCCTATTGCTTTGAAGTCTTCTTGAAAGTGCAGAATTAGTCAGAAAGCAGAAGCAAAGAAAGGCCAAACAGATGGAAAGGCAATGAGTAGATGAAGCATTCAAAAAAGAAGAGGGACCCCCTTGCACATAACAGAAATACAGATCTGAACTTATTTGAAGACCATTATGAAAAACTCCACAGGCCTAACTAATATTGGCAATACTTATTATGTACTTAATTACCTATTAAGTATTAAATTACTCATTAAGTAATTACTTAAGTACCAAATGAGTAACCAGTTGCTCACTTTTCTATTGACTTCCTTTATGATTTTAGAAATTGTACCAACAGAATGTTATTGGCCTCCCACTCCTGATAATAACTATTATGGAAGATTGGCATTTTCACTGCAAGTAGAATTCCACCTCCATCAAGGTACATTCTATATAATTTCACCCTCCCCACAAAATTGACCTGTGAACTACCAAATGGATAATTAATCTGCATGATCCTTCCATCTTTTAACTTGCTAATACATTTAACTATACCACAAAATGTATATTTTTTCATTGGACACACTGACTAACTCAAGTGTATCAACTATTATGCTCTACAGTGGACCGACGGCATACCAACTTACTTGAAGATACACAGAGGTAGTGGGGTGCTCACAAGAAAAATCAAGTTCTTATGCCCCACCCACAGATCCCACTGAATTTTAATCTTTCTGGGATCCTAGGAATCTGCATTTTTGCAAGCATGCCAGGTAAATTTTACACACAGGTAAGTCTCAAGCATTGTGACACCACTGGAATCACATGGTGAAATCAATACTTTTTATTTCCAAACTCTCAGTCAAGTTGGCCTCCTATAATCCTAACTAGTTGTACTCATTACCATCTACCCCATATTTAACTTAACCCCAGGATTACAGAGAAATGTGAGGAAACAATTCTCCTGTTTAATTATTCTGAGGCAAGTAAGAGGTTCAAATTTGCTCTCAGTGTTTACCACAATTCATTATGACCTAAAAGAGCTGTTTTTCAAGGTGAAATGGAAGGATGCTAGAAGCAGTCACTGATAGACATGTTAACATTAAAATATTCTAAACTTGATCTATTAAATGCCTTTTGAGCCCTAAGACTGTCTCATACTGCATCTCATTAAAAGAGGCCTGAAGTGCTAAAGTAAATCAGCAGGTGTCCAGTGGAACTGGGGGATTTTCTTTACTCAAGAAGACCAACTCTGTAATCTAGAGCTTTATGGAGTAAGTGTGGACATGCAAACAAAGGCAGCAATGGTCATCATTCAGAAGGGATCTGGTCTATGATCCCAATGGGTACTGTTTTAACCTGCTGTAAAATATAGCTTTGCATAATCAAGTTACTACAAATCAAAGCATTCTCATTTAGAAGGCCTAGGGAAACATTTAGGGGAGTTAGGGGAGTTCTTATTTCTTAAACTCAGCAATTTGCTGCTGATAAATCACACACCTACTTTTATGAAATTAAGCAGATCCCCTTCTCTCAAGACATTTAGTTTGAAAAAAGATAGATGCTTTGAGGGCTAAGCCATCAGTTTTCATCTCTGAAAATAATCATTTGTTTTTGTTAAAGCTGGTCTAAATCTAACATCTGATTATAATTTATTCTGTTTAAAGTCCTCAGTTTGTTAACATGAATTCATTTTCCATCAGTAGGCAGCAAACCACCTTTAAATGTGGTTTTCATTTCAAACAATGCTTGAAGAGTAATTTTTAGGTAATAGTCTTTGGCCTAGGATAAAAGTTATAACATAATGTTACCTCGATTTCCTTTCAAAAAATATGTGCGTACATTTACGATGCAAACACAGTGGTCAAACTCTAAGCCATAACCTTATTCTTATTCCCAGAATTGTAACTTTGGTTAAGGAGTCAAATTCTATCTCAATTAAAATGAATCTGCTACAATTGCATAGTGGTCCTATAAGTATTTATTATCTTGAACAGTTCTATCTTCTCAGCTGCTTTTCCGACTTTGTTTACTTTGGAAAGCTTAAGCTCATTTTTCTTCTTAAATTCAAGAAACTTAAATGTTTCAGGCCTCGTTTATTCACCAGTCTCAAAATATTCAAGTCCTTCTAAAAAGGTAATAAACGTTTATTCTCTTTAACAGTTGGCAATGCTCTATCAAGTTCTGGATCTTCATGGCTGAGACACCTATCCTGAAATATACAATGTAAACATTCTCTAGAATATCTTTCTAATTTTGCTAAATCTACTTAGATTAATTTGAGAAAGATTTGAAAATAAATTCTTGATCTTCAATTCAAGATACAACCCTTGAATCCACCTTTTTTAAATGGTGTATTTTCCCAGGTAACTTAAAGATTTTACCTCAGTTGAAGATTGTATAATTTATATAATTACAACCCTGAGATTCAGTAATATCATAAGCACCAGTAATGATGTAGTGTTTGTACAATGGCAGAAGTGTAAATTCACACAACCATTTTGAGGAATAATTTGGTTTATATAAAGAATATCTATAGTTTCCATGTACTTGATCCAGTAATTCTATTCCTAGGAGTCTAGGTCTTAAAAATATACTCCAAGTAAGAAGAGAAAGAAGAAAAACTATTGCCACAAACATGTCCTCTTAGTAATACATATAACAAGGAAAAACCAATATGGGAATTAAGCAAATTTAGATATAGGCACTTTTTCAAACATTTTCAGGTCATTTGAAAAGATGATTTGGATTTGCAAAAGTCTTTGAAGCAATAAGGAAAAATGATTATAATAAACTGCATAAAAAAGAAAATAAGGCATGATTTTTAAGTGGATTATAAAATTACATGTGAAACATGATTGTAACTATTATTCTTTAAATAAACACATAAAAACTAGGAACATTCATCACAAGATCAAAATGTGTATGCCAGGGAAGAATATGATTATATTAAATTTTCTTTATTTTCCAAATTTGATTGGGTTATATATATGTATTATTTTTTAAATGACTGCCTAAAAGGTATGTATACACATAAATACCCAAGTAAATACTAGTGAAGAGTTTTTATCAAGTCTAATTCTATTTTAAATTATCCATTTGTGAGAAAAAAAGGATTCTAGTTGACCCTTAAACAACACAGGGGTTGGGTCAGCAACCACCTCTGGAAGTAGAAAATCCATGTACAACTTTTCACTCCCCTAAAACTTAGCTACTAGTACCCTACTATTGACTGGAAGCCTTACAGATAGCATAAACAGCTGATTAAAACATATTTTGTATGTTACATGTATTATATATTGTATTCTTAAAATACAGTAAGCTAGAGAAAATATTATTAGGAAATCATATTTACTATTCATTAAGTAGAAGTGGATCATCATAAAGTTCTTCATCCTCATTGCCTGCACACTGAGTAGGCTGAGAAGGAGACAGAAGAAGAGGGTTGGTCTTGAGGTCTCAGGGGTGGCAGAGGTGGAAGAAAATCCATATGTAAGTGGACCCATATAGTTCAAACCCATAGTATTTAAGAGTCAACTATATTATATGAATTTGTATTCACTCATATATCTAACTAAATCTAGTACAGAAAAGTTTCATTTCCAAAGGATATTTTAAGTTTAACAAAGTCAAAATGAATGTACAAAACAGCACATCTTGACCAAGTTCTTCAACTGTCTATCTAAGCCTGAATGCTTACCTTCTAGTAGGTCCTGTACAGCTTCTCCCCATAGCTCTGTCTTAAAGACAGCCTGAATCTCTCCATTCCCTGGCCGTGGCTCACAACACGTAAAATGTAGTCAGCTTAACTGTACCTACTCAGTGGCTATAAACAGAAAGCTACAGCTGTGAGGCTTCCAATTAAGCACGTTTTATGAGGATAATCACAAGCCAACAAAAATGATTTTGAAAAACGGGGTGCTATGTGACATGCATGTTGTAACAGTAAGGGCTGGGAGCAGATGTCTCAAAACAGTGCTGCTGTATGAATCGTGAGGAGCCCCCCTGACACACATGGGCAGAAGCAGTGACTACGACAGGAGGAGGAAAAGCTTCCCCATCAGCAATTAGGAAACAAGAACGTGAGCGTCTGTGGGATGCATTTTGAAGCAATTCTTGACAATCTTTGTCCAAATAACTTCCAAAAAGTAATGAATCACAAAACACAGAAAAACACAAGCAAGATGCTCCCACTGACACACACACACACACCCTCTTTAGTTAGATTTTGTGAAAGACAATCAAAATCATGTTAGTCAGAGCAGGAGTGCTGTTTGGGGGACAATCAGATCCCATAAGAAAAAAGTCTCTCTCTTGCATCACCCTCCCACTCTTAAAAAGGACAAAAACTGGTCTCAGAATTTTTTAATAGAGATGTGCCTTAAACAGGTCACACTGATCTGGTACTGTCCCCAAGCCCTTTCTGGGTAGGATTAAAGAGAGAAAAAGAGGACAGGTAACTAAAAGAAAATTCAGAGGAATTTTTTTTATTAATATACTTTAAGTTCTGGGGTACATGTGCAGAACGTGCAGTTTTGTTACATAGGTATACACATACCATGGTGGTTTGCTGCACCCAACAACCTGTCACCTCCATTAGGTATTTCTCCTAATGTTATCCCTCCCCTAGCCCTTCACCCACTGACAGGCCGCGGTGTGTGATGTTCCCCTCCCTATGTCCATGTGTTCTCACTGTCCAACTCCCACTTATGAGTGAGAACATGCAGTGTTTGGTTTTCTGTTCTTGTGATAGTTTGTTGAGAATGATGGTTTCCAGCTTCATCACGTCCCTGCAAAGAACATGAACTCATCCTTCTTTGTGGCTGCATAGTATTCCATGGTGTATATGTGCCACATTTTCTTTATCCAGTCTATTACTGAGGGACATTTGGGTTGGTTCCAAGTTTTTGCTATTGTGAACAGTGCCACAATAAACATATGTGTGCATGTGTCTTTATAGTAGAATGATTTACAATCCTTTGGGTATACACCCAGTAATGGGATTGTTAGGCCAGATGGTATTTCTGGTTCTATATCCTTGAGGAATTGCTACACTGTCTTCCACAATGGTTGAACTAATTTACATGCCCACCAACAGTGTAAAAGCATTCCTATTTCTCCACATCCTCTCCAGCATCTATTTGTTGCCTTTTTAATGATCGCCATTCTAACCGGTGTGAGATGGTATCTCATTATGGTTTTGATTTGCATTTCTCTAATGACCAGTGATGATGAGCATTTTTTCATATGTCTGTTGGCTGCATAAATGTCTTTTGAGAAGTGTCTGTTCATATCTTTTGCCCATTTTTTGATGGGGTTGTTTTTTTCTTGTAAATTTGTTTAAGCTCTTTGTAGATTCTGAGTATTAGCCCTTTATCAGATGGATAGAGTGCAAAAATTTTCTCCCATTCTGTAGGTTGCCTGTTCACTCTGATGATAGTTTCTTTTGCTGTGCAGAAGCTCTTTAATTTAATTAGATCCCATTTGTAAATTCTGGCTTTTGTTGCCATCGCTTTTGGTGCTTTCGTCATGAAGTCTTTGCCCATGCCTACATCCTGAATGGTACTGCCCAGGTTTTCTTCTAGGATTTTTATGGTCCTAGGTCTTACAGTTAAGTCTCTGACCCATCTTGAGTTGATTTTTGTATAGGTGTAAAGAAGGGGTCCAGTTTCAGTTTTCTGCATATGGCTAGCCAGTTTTCCCAACATTTATTGAATAGGGAATCTTTTCCCCATTGCTTGTTTGTGTCAGGTTTGTCAAAAATCAGATGGTTGTAGATGTGTAGTATTATTTCTGAGGCCTCTGTTCTGTTCCATTGGTCCATATCTCTGTTTTGGTACCAGTAACATGCTGTTTTGGTTACTGTAGTCTTGTGGTATAGTTTGAAGTCAGGTAGCGTGATGCCTCCAGATTTGTTCTTCTTGCCCAGGATTGTCTTGGCTATGCAGGCTCTTTTTTGGTTCCATATGAAGTTTTATGTTGTGAGAAGTCAGGGACCCTGAATGGAGGGACCGGCTGGAGCCACAGCAGAGGAACATAAATTGTGAAGATTTCATGGACATTTATCAGTTCCCAAATAATACTTTTGTAATTTCTTATGGCTGTCTTTAATCTCTTAATCCTGTTATCTTCATATGCTGAGGATGTATGTCACCTCAGGACCGCTGTGGTAATTGTGTCACCTGTAAAAATTCATTGTAAAACGTGTGTTTGAACAATATGAAATCAGTGCACCTTGAAAAAGAACAGAGTAACAGCGATTTTTAGGGAACAAGGGAAGACAACCATAAGGTCTGACTGCCTGCGGGGTCGGGCAAAAAGAGCCATATTTTTCTTCTTGCAGAGAGCCTATAAACGGATGTGCAAGTAGGAGAGGTATCGCTAAATTCTTTTCCTAGCAAGGAATATTAATACCCTGGAAAAGGAATGCATTCCTGGGGGGAGGTCAATAAATGGCTGCTTTGGGAATGTCTGTCTTATGCAGTTGAAATAAGGACTGAGATACCCCCTGGTCTCCTGCAGTACCCTCAGGCTTACTAGGGTTGGGAAACTCCGCCCTGGTAAATTTGTGGTCAGACTGTTTCTCTGCTCTCAAACCCTGTTTTCTGCTGTTTAAGATGTTTATCAAGACAATACGTGCACCACTGAACACAGACCCTTATCAGTAGTTCTGCTTTTGCTCTTTGCCTTGTGATCTTTGTTGGACCCTTATCAGTAGTTCTGCTTTTGCCCTTTGTCCTGTTCCCTCAGAAGCATGTGATCTGTGTTAGACCCTTACTAGTAGTTCTGCTTTTTGCCTTTTGAAGCATGTGATCCTTGTACCTACTCCCTGTTCTTATACCCCCTCCCCTTTTGAAACCCTTAATAAAACTTGCTGGTCTGAGACTCAGGCAAGAATCACAGTCCTACCGATATGTGGTCACTCCCGGCAGCCCAGCTGTAAAATTCCTCTCTTTGTACTGTCTCTCTTTATTTCTCAGCCAGCTGACACTTACAGAAAACAGAAAGAACCTAGGTTGAAATATTGGGGGTGGGATCCCCAAATAGTTTTAAGTAGATTTTTCCAATTTTGTATGGAAAGTCAGTGGTAGCTTGATGGGGATAGCATTGAATGTATAAATTACTTTGGGCAGTATGGCCATTTTCACAATATTGATTCTTCATATCCATGAGCATGGAATGTTTTTCCATTTGTTTGTGTCCTCTCCTATTTCCTTGAGCAGTGGTTTATAGTTCTCCTTGAAGAGGTCCTTCACATCCTTTGTAAGTTGTATTCCTAGGTATTTTATTCTCTTAGTAGCAATTGTGAATGGGAGTTCACTCATGATTTGGCTCTCTGTCTGTTACTGGTGTATAAGAATGCTTGTGATTTTTGCACATTGATTTTGTATCCTGAGACTTTGCTGAAGTTGCTTATTGGCTTAAGGAGATTTGGGACTGAGATGATGGGGTTTTCTAAATACACAATCATGTCATCTGCAAACAGAGACAATTTGACTTCCTCTCTTCCTATTTGAATACCCTTTATTTCTCTTGCCTGATTGCCCTGGCCAGAACTTCCAATACTATGTTGAACAGGAGTGGTGAGAGAGGGCATCCTTGTCTTGTGCTGGTTTTCAAAGGGAATGCTTCCAGTCTTGCCCATTCAGTATGATATTGGCTGTGGGTTTGTCATAAATAGCTCTTATTATTTTGAGATACGTTCCATGGGTACCCAGTTTATTCAGAGTTTTTAGCATGAAGGGGTGCTGAATTTTGTCAAAGGCGTTTTCTGCATCTATTGAGGTAATCACATGGTTTTTGCGATTGGTTCTGCTTATGTGATGGATTACATTTATTGATTTGTGTATGTTAAACCAGCCTTGCATCCCAGGGATAAAGCCAACTTGTTCCCTCAAACAAGTTGAGCAGAACTTATTATTGGTTTATTCAGGGATTCAACTTCCTCCTGGTTTAGCCTTGGGAGGGTGTATGTGTCCAGGAATTTGTCCATTTCTTCTAGATTTTCTAGTTTATTTGCATAGAGGTGTTTATACTATTCTCTGATGGTAGTTTGTATTTCTGTGGATCAGGGGTGATATCCCCTATATCATTTTTTATTGTGTCTAATTGAGTCTTCTCTCCTTTATTCTTTGTTAGTCTGGCTAGCAGTCTATCTATTTTGTTGATCTTTTCAAAAAATTAGCTCCTGGACTCACTGATTTTTTAAAGAGTTTTTCATGTCTCTATTTCTGTCAGTTTTGCTCTGGTCTTAGTTATTTCTTGTCTTCTGCTAAATTTTGAATTTGTTTGCTGTTGCTTCTCTAGTTCTTTTAACTTTGATGTTAAGGTGTCAATTTTAGCTCTTTCCTGCTTTCTCTTGTGGCCATAGTGCTATAAAATTTCCCTCTACACACTGCTTTAAATGTGTCCCAGAGATTCTGGTACGTTGTATCTTCATTCTCATTGGTTTCAAAGAACATCTTTATTTCTGCCTAATTTCATTATTTACTCAGCAGCCATTTAAGAGCAAGTTGTTCAGTTTCCATGTAGTTGTGTGGTTTTGAGTGAGTTTCTTAATCCTGAGTTCTAATTTGATTGCACTGTGGTCTGAGAGTCTGTTTGTTATGATTTCCATTCTTTTGCATTTGCTGAGGAGTGTTTTACTTCCAATTATGTGGTCAATTTTAGAATAAGTGTGATGTGGTGCTGAGAAGAATGTATATTCTGTTGATTTGCAGTGGAGAGTTCTGTAGATGTCTATTAGGTCCGCTTGGTCCAGAGCTAAGTTCAAGTCCTGAATATCCTTGTTAATTTTCTGTCTCATTGATCCGTCTAATACTGACAGTAGGGTGTTAAAGTCTCCCACTATTATTGTGTAGGAGTCTAAGTCTCTTTGCAGGTCTCTAAGAACTTGCTTTATGAATCTGGGTGCTCCTGTGTTGGATGCATATATATTTAGGATAGTTAGCTCTTCTTGCTGCATTGATCCCTATACCATTATGTAATGGCCTTCTTTGTCTGTTTTGATCTTTGTTGGTTTAAAGTCTGTTTTATCAGAGACTACAATTGCAACTCCTGCTTTTTTTGCTTTCCATTTGCTTGGTAAATATTCCCCCATCCCTTTATTTAGAGCCCATGTGTGTCTTTGCACCTGAGGTGGGTCTCTTGAATACAGCACACTGATGGGTCTGACTCTTTATCCAATTTGCCAGTCTGTGTCTTTTTATTGGGGCATTTAGCCTCTATTTAGGTTAATACTGTTATGTGTGAATTTGATCCTGTCATTATGATGCTAGCTGGTTGTTTTGCTCATTAGTTGATGCAGTTTCTTTATAATGTCGATGGTCTTTATAATTTCATATGTTTTTGCAGTGGCTGGTACCACTTGTTCCTTTCCATTTTTAGTGCTTCCTTCAGGAGTTCTTGTAAGGCAGGCCTAGTGGTGATAAAAATCTCTCAGCATTTGCTTGTCTATAAAGGATTTTATTTCTCCTTTGCTTATGAGGCTTAGTTTGGCTGGATATGAAATTTTGGGTTGAAAATTCTTTTCTTTAAGAATGTTGAATATTGGCCCCTACCCTCTTCTGGCTTGTAGGGTTTCTACAGAGAGATCCACTGTTAGTCTGATGGGCTTCCCTTTGTTGGTAACCTGACCTTTCTCTCTGGCTGCCCTTAATATTTTTTCCTTCATTTCAACTTGGAGAATCTCACAATTATGTGTCTTAGGGTTGCTCTTCTCAAGGAGTATCTTTGTGGTGTTCTCTGTACTTCCTGAATTTGAACGTCGACCTGTCTTACTGGGTTGGGGAAATTCTCCTGGATAATATCCTGAAGAGTGTTTTCCAACTTGGTTCCATTCTCCTCGTCATTTTCAAGTACGCCAATCAAATGTAGATAGTCTTTTCACATAGTCCTGTATTTCCTGGAGGATTTGTTCATTCCTTTTTATCCTTTTCTCTAATCTTGTCTCCTCTCTTTACTTCATTAAGTTGATCTTCAATCACTGATATCCTCTCTTCTGCTTGATGGATTCAGCTATTGATACTTGTGTATGTTTCACGAAGTTCTTGTGCTGTGTTTTTCAGCTCCAGCAGGTCATTTATGTTCTTCTCTACCCTGGTTATTCTAGTCAGCAATTCGTCTCACCTTTTTTAAAGGTTCTTAGCTTCCTTCCATTGGGTTAGAATATGCTCTTTTAGCTTGGAGGAGTCTGTTATTACCCACCTTCTGAAGCCTGAAGGGTGACAGGCTAGTCAGAGACGACACTGGTAGCAGCCAAGAGATCTTTATTGGAGAGGTAGAGGTCAGGTTGCGCGGGGGAGAGAGAGAAGAGAAGAGAAGAGAGAAGCTGCTGGTGTGCTGGGTTTTATATCCCTTGGGCCTACGTGGGGCGGGCCCAAGGGAAGGTGGGAGATGCTTCTTTCTGATTGGCCCTCCTTTGGCGGGTTCAGACAGTGCCCAGTCAAGGAGGGGAGAAGAACCTGGAACCCACGCTATTAAGGTACCCCTGTTGCCTAACAAAGCCTACGTCTGTCAATTTGTCAAACTCATTCTCCGTCCAGTTTTGTTCCCTTGCTGGCAAGGAGTTGTGATCCTTTGGAGGAGAAGAGGCATTCTGGTTTTTGGAATTTTTAGCATTTTTGCGCTGGTTTCTCCCCATCTTTGTGGATTTATCCACCTTTAGTGTTTGGTGTTGGTGACCTTCGGATGGGTTCTTTGAGTGGAAGTGCTATTTCTTTCTGTTTGTTAGTTTTCCTTCTGACAGTCAGGCCCCTCTGCTGCCAGTCTGCTGGAGTTTTCTGGAGGTCTACTCCCGACCCTGTTTGCCTGGGTATCACCAGGGGAGGCTGCAGAACAGCAAAGATTGCTGCTTGATCTTTCCTCTGGAAGCTTCGTCCCAGAGGGGCACCTGCCAGATGCCAGAGCTCTCCTGTATGAGGTGTCTGTCGGCTCCTACTGGGAGGTGTCTCCCAGTCAGGATACAAGGAGGTCAGGGACCCACTTGAGGAAACAGTCTGACCCTTAGCAGAGCTTGAACACTGTGCTGGGAGGTCCACTGCTCTCTTCAGAGCTGTCAGGCAGCGACATTTAAGTCTGCTGAAGCTGCGCCCACAGCCACCCCCTTCCCCAGGTGCTCTGTCCCAGGGAGATGGGGGTTTTATCTATAAGTCCCTGACCTGGGCTGCTTCCTTTTTTTTCAGAAATGCCCTGCCCAGAGAAAGGAAATCTGGCAGTCTGGCCACAGCAGCCTTGCTGAGCTGCAGTGGGCTCCACCCAGTTTGAACTTCCCAGTGGCTTTGTTTACACCGTGAGTGTAAAACAGTCTACTCAAGCTTCAGCAATGGTGGACCATTGCTGAGGACGCCCCTCCCCACACCAAACTTGAACGTCCTGGTCAATCTCAGACTGCTGTTGTGCTGGCAGCAAGAACTTCAAGCCAGTGGATCTTAGTGTGCTGGGCTCTGTCAGGGTGAGACCCGCCGAGTCCGACCACTTGGTTCTCAATTCAGAGGAATTTTTTTTTTTTCTTTTTTTGAGATGGAGTCTTGCTCTGTGGCCAGGCTGTAGTGCAGTGGTGTGATCTCAGCTCACTGCAACCTCCACCTCCTGGGTTCAAGCAATTCTTCTGCTTCAGCCTCCTGAGTAGCTGGGACTACAGGTGCACGCCACCACGCCCAGCTAATTTTTTTTTTTTTAGACGGAGTCTCACTCTGTCACCCAGGCTGGAGTGCAGTGGTGTGATCTTGGCTCACTGCTACCTCTACCTCCCGGGTTTACACCATTCTCCTGCCTCAGCCTCCCAAGTAACTGGGACTACAGGTGCCCGCCACCAACCACGCCTGGCTAATTTTTTGTATTTTTAGTAGAGACGGGGTTTCACTGTGTTAGCCAGGATGGTCTCGATCTCCTGACCTCGTGATCCACCTGCCTCAGCCTCCCAAAGTGCTGGGAATACAGGCCTGAGCCACTGTGCCTGGCCCAGAGGAATTTCTTAAAAATTATTTGAAGGATTTATAGAGGGAAACAAAAACAACGTCATAGCAGACTATTCTCTAAAGATACTAACTCAGTTCTAGCTGTTCCCAGTTGTCTCCACCACCACCTCTGCCTCCCTAACAAGAAGAAAAAATGGGCAATGACAAAATAGGGCAAAGAACATTATCCTAATTTTAGCCAAAAGTAATACTCGGCTATACAGGGAATACTGCTTGTTATTTCTCATCACAACACATAACAAAAAATCATCTTCAAATAAGGGTAATTAATACAGTAAGTAAAATGTTTGTTTTTGCTCTAATAAACTTTGTTGTGGAAATTTTCATTGCAGCAAGGATAAGTTAAAAACATTATAAAATCACATTTATAAAATTATAAAAGGTACAGAGAGAATACAAAGATGTGTCATATTCTGGAAAGTATATTCTATATTATTCTATATAATCTAGAAAAACAATAAACATCACCATTTGAGAAACATTGCTAAGCACAACTTTATATGTGGTTAGCAAACATTAAACTCGATTGCACAGGCCAGAAACAGAAATAGGTACAATAATTCAGAGCAATTCATTCATTCAACCATCCACAGAGGCAGGATGTAAATTACGAAAAGTTGAGTGCTTGCAGCACATACCTAAACTCTTGAGAAGACAATGGCCTTCCTAAAATCATAATATTGAGAGCACAGAGCACACAGCACAACAAAGCTCTCTCACTGCATCTCCTAAATCTCCCCATCAGTTAAGCTTAATTTTCCACTGTGGTCTGAATGCCTGTATCTCCCAAAATTCATATGTTGAAAACCTAACTCCCAAGGTAATGATACTTATTAATAGGTGGGGTCTTCAGGAGGTGGTTAGGTCATGTGAGGAAGCACTCAAGAGTGGGATTAGTGCCCTTATAAAAGAGAACCTAGAGAGGTCCTTTGCCCCTTCCATCATGTGAGGTTACAGAGAAGGTATATCTGTGAACCAGCAATCGAGCCCTTGATCTTGATTGCTGGTTCACAGATGTGCCTTCTCTGTCTCATCTTTGAAGGCCAGACGCTTGATCTTTGACTTCCCAGCCTCTAGAAGTGGGAATTTTTGTTCATTATAGACCACCCCAGTTGATGGTATTTTGTTATAGTAGCCGGAATGGACTAAGACATTTCCCATAGTTTTTACTATGCTAATGACAGGTAACAAGAATCTGTTTTTCTGTCTTGACCAAAGAAAGTGTCCCCCATTCCCTACCCAAGTCACACTTGTGTAGAAGAATACCAAGCTGGACTGAATCCTCCCTAGCACTGCTTATCTTCTTATGACTCAACAGCATCTAAAGCAACATTAGCAAACATGTATGTGGCACCTTCAAATACATGATGCTAAGCAGATGTGCAGAAAAGAAAAAAGAAATGCTGAGCCAGGTGTAACTAATGAAGGTCTATTTCCCAAACTGGGAAGTGTCTATTCAGGCCTTTGAGGGAAGGGAGGGGTGAACTAGTAGAAAAGATCATTGAACTAGAAAAGGCAAAGCCTGAGAGAACCTGTGGTCAAAGATCAGTTTTGTAAAAGCAAAACCCTACATTTTTAAAGAAAAACATTTCCCACTGTTTCCTAAGGATTGGCATGTGGTTATATTCTACGCTTCTGCACAATCTTATTTATGTGGATCATTAGACAGGCAGTTGCCTTTTTAAATAGATAATCTAAAATACCTATAAAACTACAACAATGGGAAAGGATCTTAAATGCTGAGGTAAGTGAAGCCACTTTCACTAGAAAAACTTGGAGCGCTTTCCATTAGGCTGTGGATTTGCAGTGAAAGAAATTTTTTTTTTTTTTTTAAGTCTGGTAGAATTTCCAAGCTTCTGTCTTTCAAATAAAAGGAAATACACTCACTTCCCAAAGCATCTATCTTTACAAGAAATTCAAGTACCGTAACTATCATAGCCTTCTTCAATACACACTTTAAATTTCTTGGCACTAACTGGAACTGAAAGCACCAAAATTCTCTTATTAAGAAGAAATTTTAAGAGATACTCTAAAATGGGGAGAGATTTGTTTTTTAATAGACTTCCTTATAATGAGTCATTTCACAGAGAACTCTAGGATGGGAGCCAAGAACCAGCAGACACAACTCCTTAGCACCAGCATGCAGTTTACATCCAATCTGGTCAGAGATGTCACGATTCCTGCTTCCAGCCAAGGCCAGACTGCGCATAGCTAGGCAAGGGATAGGCACTTAGTCCTTAGTCAGCAACAGCGCTGGTTTTGGCAACTATGTATAAAAGACAAATTTCTCCTTCATAAAAACAGTCCCATCAAACTCCTCTAAGTCCATTAAAATCAAGACTTCTGCTCCATGCTCAATAAATTTAGCAGAGATAGAATAATAACATACCATTCATAACCCCATTGGACTGACGATAGCTTATTGTTAATCCCATATGAATAAATGAAATTTTAGATTTTCTGGAAATAAATACACATGGGTGAGGATAGGAACAAAAGCTGTATAACTTAAGCCAGGCACAGGGGTGTGCATTTATAGTCCTAGCTACTCGGGAGGCTGAGGCGGGAAGATCGCTTGAGGCCAGGAGTTCAAGGCTGCAGTGCACTATGACCATGCCTATGAATAGCCACTGCACTCCAACCTGGGCTACATAATGAGACCCCATCACTAAAAAAAATAAATAAATAATAATTTTAAAAAATTGTAATGGCTGGGCACAGTGGCTCATGCCTGTAACCCTTTTGTTTTGGGAGCCGAGGCATGAAGATCACTTGAGACCAGGAGTTCAAGACTGGCCTGGATAACACAGCAAGACCTTGTCTCTACCAAAAATTAAAGAACAAAATCAGCAGGCATGGTGGCATGCACCTCTAGTCCCTGCTACTTGGGAGCCTGGGGCAGGAGGACAGCTTGACCCCAGGCATTCAAGGTTGCAGTGCACCATGATTGCACCACTGCACTCCAGCTTGAAGTGACAAAGTGAGATCTTGTCTCAAAAAATTAAAAACTAAAAAAAATTAAAGCTGTATAACTTAATAACTAAGAATTATTAGCGCTGTGTGCCAGCTGTACAATTTTGAGCAAAATTATTTAAACTCCCCACACCTCAGTTTCCTCTTATGTGAAATGGTGGTAAAGCAGTTCTACCCACGTGTTTTAGACTGGATTCCCCCAGAAGCTGACCCTGTGACAAGCACCTGAGTGAAAGTCATTTATGCAGAAGGTGATCCCGGGAGGTGCTGGTAGGGAGGTGAGAAAGTGAAATGCAAAAGAGTAAAGAGGGAATCCTACATGGATGAGCGTGTGAGTGGGTTCTCTCTGTGGGCCACAGGATGAATTCTGCAGGGGAACTCTCGGAGACTGCAGAGGTGGTATTCACCTACCAATCACCATCACCGGTGTCACTGGTAGAGGGTAGCAACCACTGCGAGAGAGCTTCCTTGGCTGCTGGCGTCCTTGGACAGCAGTCACAGGTACTAGGGTGACCAACTCACCCTCATTTTAGCACTGAAAGCTAAGGTTCTCTGGACAACCCTGAGATCAGGGCAAAGGAAGACAGCTGGTCACTCTAACTGGTGCTTGCAGTAGCCATCCTGACACAGGATGGTGAGTTGCAAGAGGTGTGGCCAAGTCTGCTATGCCATCCAGTGCCATGAAAATCAAATGTGCTCCTTCACACAGTGTGCTTAGCCTGGGGCCTGGCACTCGATATTGGATGTTAACTATTTTTGTATACTCAAAGCAACACAGGGATGTGTTTTTACTACCCTAAAGCCACGTGGTGCCTGTGACATCATGCGCACAGAGCCCTCTGGAGCTGGATCCACTAGAGAACAGTCCTCAGGCTGCCAGCCCCTGCCTGTTTAAATGGCTCCAGAATGCCACAAACAAGAGCCTCCGATACAAGAAATGCCTTTCTTCCCTCTCCATCACTGGTATGCAGTAGAGATCTAAGCTGGAATTCAAGGTAGACAAAAAAGAATGAAAGTATGAAATGCAGAAGCAGCTCTAACACATTTCAACCTTCACATCACTGCCACTCTCCCTGCCCGTAAAACAAAGTGACTGATGCATATGAGGACCCCAAATACTCAGGTTAACGAGATACACCCATGCACCCGCCAGCACCTCTGCTCCCACCACCAGCTGTATCATCTGCTTACCAAGGGTCAACTGTGTTTGTCCCCAAATGTGTTTGTCAAATAAATAATCATGAAATACATATTTCTAGCCAGCCTCTCATATTCAGAAAAGGCCTTGTCCCTGTAAATAAAAGGGGCAGGGGTCATGAATAAATATGTACTAATATTTGAAGGGAATAAGATATGTAGAGCATATATTTTTTATGATTCTTCAATTTAAGCAAGTTTATTTTGGTGTCAATCACACTGGAAAAGCATTTCTGTACATGAACCACTTTGCGTACCACTTCTCTAAGTATATGCAGGATAGCTGATGTGTCTGTTCAAAGATATCTTCTTCAACAATCTAAATGAGATCCTCTTCAATGGTGGAAGATGAAACACCAAATCCTAGAAGTCCTGACGATTAATCATGAAATGGAATGAACTTCCTCCCACAATACACAGAAAATACAAACAACCCTGTCAATTACTACTAACCTTAAACACACCCCTAGGTTACTCAAAACCCATAAGCTTAATGGGTAACTGACTCAAAGTCAGAATAAATGGAGCTTTTTAGCCAGCCAAACCCTATTTATATTACTCCGCCACTTTATCCTACAGTAGAACATTTCCATATGCCATAACTTTGAATTGTAACTACATCAAAAATGTTTACAACATAGAGGGCTAAAGCTGGCCAGTTAAAGTTCAAAACCCCCAAGCCAGTAAGGAATATTACCTTCTCCTTCCTTACCATCTCCATCGACAAGCTTTAAGCAAAACCATAAACTAGCATGAATGAATTCCTCAAGAATACTTTTTCTAGATTGTTAAATCAATTTTGAGCTTTATTATGCTAAAGATTTTATGAAAAGTCCTACACTGGAAAATATCTATAAGTGTATGTACTGAGTTGAAATTCTGAATATTAAAAATAGCTTTCTTTTCCGTAAAGCATCTGGGCCGTAGGCTTTCCAAATGGACAGATGTAATGTAAATTTGCTATAGTGCTGGAGAAAATTCAATTCTGCTTAATAGGACAAGAAACTATGCTCAATAAGACAGGAAAATACATGGGATAGATGAAGCTCATAAAATGTGTTAAGCATAGATAAGTAATGAAACCTATTAGATAAAGCAAGCAGAACACATATGCATGAACACAGAAAAAGATGGAAGGACCAAGAAGCTTCCAAAATTCATGAGGCACTAAATATGCATGAGGCACCTGAGGCACTAAATATTCATGCTGCACAAATTATACATGAGACATACATGGCACTCAATATTCATGAGGCTTTAATTAGGCCACCCACGGTAAAGACCATTCTTATTCTCAGCACAGGACACACAAAACCCATAGCTGTCAGCAGGCTAACTAATTCCTGTGTCTCTCCCATGGAGAACAAATGGGCAAACGAGGCCAGAGAAGAACCTGGCTACAAGTTCATAATATTGGTTGATGCCTGATTGCTGAAATCACCCTCAGTTCAATGAGCTCATTGATTTACACGTACTTGCAGACACATAAACATACATATTTCCAGATGATATCCATATGTTTATGGGAATATAACTGCATGCTTTCTGCCTATGTATACATGTATTTATTTGCATGTATATGTATGTGGTCTGTAGTATGCATGTCTGTGTATATAGTGTGTGTGGGTATGTATATGTGAACATAGGAACTCTGTATGAGGTTGAGTTTTTTGTTTCGTTTTGTTTTTTTTCTTGAGAGTGAGTCTCTCTGTGTTGCCCAGGCTGGAGGGCAGTGGCACAGTCTCCACTCACTGCAACCTCCGCGCCCCCCGCTCCCCCAAGCCGGTTCAAGTGATTCTCATGCCTCAGCCACCCGAGTAGCTGGTATTACAGGAAGTACTCTACATGAATCTTATTCACTTTGTATTCCACTGTTAACAGCAGTGCCTGACATGAAAAAAGTACTCAGCAAATATTTAGAAAGTCAACTGCTAGTCAGTAAGAGATTACCAAGAACATGCAACTTGTAGAGCTTGACTTCATATAAAACAGGGATTGGGTCTTAATCACCTCATTTCTTTGACCCACCAATCCCCCAATCTTTGACAATATCTGAAATGTAGCAGACATATAATAATGATGGATGGATGGATGGATGGATGGATGGATGGATGAATAAATGGGTTAAGAAACAAAAGAATCAAAGAAGGAAGTCGCATTTTTAGGATTCTACTTAGAATAGATTTAGTCCTCACGAAGGAAACTACAAATGCTTACATTTTTTTCTACTACTAGCATGTATAAACTATCATTTTCCAGTGTAGAAAATTTTAAATAATAAGGTGAGAGTGTCTCTTAATTGATAAAGTTTAACTGGAGGAAAACACTTAAAATGAGTATTAGCTACTCATGTGGCTACTAAAATACTGTGTATTTTATGTGTAGAATACCAGCCCCTACCTTTCAGAATAAAAGTGCTACTTCTGCTAACATACAACCACAATCTATCTTGGCCACCTCTCTGAAGGTACATCATCATCTGTCACACATGGGGAGAATAATACCTACACTACAATATATGAAGTTGTTACAATTAAATGAACTCAATAATTATTAAGAAATTATACCAAATTCACGAGTCCATATCTGAGATAATCCATTTTCTGATTACTCCACTAAAAAACATAAAGCACACTTCACCACAGTGCTTTCTTATTAAAGAAAAGGGGAAGTATAAGGTTTTTCTGGGGGAGGAGGGAGAATGCACAATGAGATCCACTGGTCCCCGGTGAGGTGTATGACACACATATGCCAAAGACTGCAATCACGGAAAAAGAAAAATAGGAGGGGAAACTAGAAAGAAAATAGTTCTCAATTTATCAAAATACGAGCATTGATCTTTTTTACCCTAATTTGTATTACTATATTCAGAAAACAGTATAAATCACTTCCTTAAGTATAAACTTACTGTGAGTTGAGGCCCATTCATCACTGGATCTTCTGATAGCACCCATCCTTAGAAACTGTTCAAAAGTGACCAGCACCAACCAACTGAATAATACCTGATTTTTAGAAGTGACTTGATAATGGCCAAAGATTTGTGTCACAGTTGGACAGGAACAAACCACACAGACTACCTAAGCCTTGCTTGCCAAAGTAAAAAACTTCAAAATAAAAGGGGAAAAAATAGCAATACTGAAATCCTACCTAAATACGTTAGTCTTATTCAACACTACAAATAAATTATTGATCTGGTTCACAAAGCATTAAGTCAACTGAATTCTACTTTTCATACTCTACCTATACAACTCCCTACCACTTGCCAGGTATAATTGTAAATTAGAAACCTAAAGTGAAGGAAATTAATCACTAAACAGCTGAGGCTGCACAATGACTAATTTTATTTATGCTAAATTTTTATTAATGAAGTAAAATGAAAATACACAATCATTAATATTGGTTATAATCATTTATAACCTGACTGGTTAGTCTTTGTAAAACTCTTCCGCACTCACGTTTTTTCAAAAAATGTTTTATAACCATTTTGTCAGTCACTGTCATGGTGCTAAGAAAAAAAAAAGGCACTGCAATACACTAATGAACTCATCCCAATTTACCCAGGTGTTTCCTAGTTTCAGCACTAAAAGTCCCATGTCTTTGGAAACCCCTTCAGTCTTGGACAAACTGGAACAGCTAGTCACACTCCACTGAGAAACAAATGAAGGGAAAAGATAGATATACATTATTGTACTTATGAACCTTTCTGTGTAATGAGGAAAAGGAAAATTCTCTGACAATCACAAAAACAAATTATGTAATAGCATCCCAGCCATGATCCTCATATCTTGAAATTACAGCAAAGGCCCAGACCTAAGCACATCACAATATATGTTCACAGAGTAGTCAGAGGAGCGCACCAGATATTGCCGAAGTCACCTCCTCCCAGAGTTTAGTAGGAGGCACCAGAACTGGCCCTAATTCCACCAATCATCATTTCACCCACACCTCAGTCAGTCCAAAAACGGGGCTCAGAACACAGGGTATGGTTACCTTCGGAGGACAACAGAATTCATGGGAGAGGTCATTTCTTCCCTTCCCCAATTTGAAGACAGAAGGTGTAAAATAAAGAGGATTGAGTCTTAAACGCTGAAATGATAAAGGAAAGCTACAAAATCTGGTTGAGATATCATTAAGAAATATGCTACATTCTACCTCACAGAAATGGGAATTTCATTATAGCACAGGTGAGAAAAAATACTGAAAAACTGTGTGTGTGTGTGTGTGTGTGTGTGTGTGTGTGTGTGTGTGTGTTTCATGTTTACATTCAGAGTAGAGATACTTAACTACTCAACAAAACAGTTACAATTACAAACCATAACAATAGCTATGAAGAAAAAGTGGCCAGGTGCAGTGGCTCATGCCTATAATTCCAGAGCTTTGGGAGGCCAAGGCAGGAGGATGACTTAAGGCCATCCTGTTGGTGGGAATATAAACTAGTACTACCACTGTGGAAAACAGTGTGGAGATTCCTTAAGATCTAAAAGTAGATCTACCATTTGATCCAGCAATCCCACTACTGGGCATCTACCCAGAGTAAAAGAAGTCATTATATAATACGAAAAAGACCTTTGCACACACATGTATGTACACACACACACACACACACATACACAGAGAGAGAGAGAGAGAATACTACTCAGCCATAAAAGAGGAAGAAAGAATGGCATTAGCAGCAACCTAGATGGAACTGGAGACCATAGTTCTAAGTAAAGTAACTCAGGAATGGAAAAAAACAAACATTGTATGTTCTCACTTATAAGTGGGAGCTAAGTTATGAGGACGCAAAGGCACAAGAGTGTTATAATGGACTTTGGGGACTCGAGGGGAAGGGTGGGAGGGGGATGAGGGATAAAAGACTGCACACTGCTTAGGTGATGGGTACACCAAGATCTCAGAAATCACCACTGAAGAATGTATCCATATAACCAAATGCCACCTGTTCCCCAAAAACCTACTGAAAAAAAAAAATTTAAGAAATCTATCTTGGCAGCAGAATCCATAAAAGTTCATGATAGATTATATCTAAAAAGCGAGGAAGACAAAGAATCAACAATAACTCGGAGACATCTATTTCTTCAACTGACAGAGGAACCATTTATTAAGACAGAACACTAGAGGAAGACTAAGTTTAGGGTGGGGTGATGGAATTCTGTGTTGGATATGTGGAGTTTAAGCCATGTGGTAGGCAGAATAATGGCCCCTCCATCATAATCCCTGGAGTCTATGAATATGGTTACATGTTGAGGGAGAATAAAGGTTGCAGATGGAAGTAAGATTGCTAAGCAGCTGGCCTAAAAATAAGATTATCCTGTGTTCTCTGAGTAGGCTCAATGCAATCACAAGAGTTCTTAAAAAGATGGAAGAGGAAGGCAGAAGAATCAGGTGCTTTGCTGCTGGCTGTAAAAATGGAGGAAGGAGCCACAAGCCAAGGGATGCAAGTGGCCTCCAAAAGCTGGAGAAACACAAGGAAATGAACCTCCCCCAGGGCTTCTAGAAGGAACGCAGGTCTGTCAACTATCTAATTTTAGCCCAGTGAGATCTATTTTGGACTTCTGACCTCTATAATTCTAAGATAATCAACTTGTATTGGTTTAAGCCACTAAGGTTGTGGTAATTTATTACAGCAACAATAGGAAATACAAGTGGCCCTTGAGACATGTAAGTGGCTAGTAACTGAAGCTAATAAGAATTTATAACACCATCAATACAAAGAATATAAACCGCAAAGAAAAGGATCCGAGTGGTTGGTGATCGAGTCTAATACCCTGATAGTTAAAGGTATTCATTTATGCTCAACCTCCCTCAAAGGAAATACTTAAACTACATTAAGATACAATTTTTATTTATTAGATTAACGAAGGTCAAAAAGACCGTATCATGCTAGTAAGAATGTAGAAAACTAGGCAATATCACTCATTATTGCTGTAAATATAAAGTGGAGAGTTCACAGAAAGCAATTCTGTAATATCATTTGAAATTCAATATACACATAACCTAACATCCACTAAAAACAACAGAAATGTCCACTAAGAGAATACTAGCTAAAGAATATTAGTACATCCAGCTGGATATTGGAAAGAATGAGTACTAAGAAGGGGCAATCTTCAAAAATTGAAAGCTAAGGAGCTAGGGAAAGAGTGCAGAGAATGCTACAATTTTGCTTTAAAAACAAAACAGGATATACACACATATGCATGTATATGCACAGATGATCTTGGGGTGGTGGGATAGAGGACAAAATAACCTGAAAAAATCCAGTATCATAATGTGGGGGAGGAGAGATAGGGAGGAATTTGATGATTAAAGGAATGGAGAAAAAATATACTAATATACTTTTAAGTCTTTTTTTTAATCTTCTGAAACTTGCCATGTGCATATTTTATCCATTGAAAACAAACAGATGTGCTTTTCTCAATCTTCCCAAATTGGAGGGAGGGGGTCCCCTCAGCACTTTTCTCCCTCTTATTTATAATGCAGTATGATTGCGTCTAGGAAAAACCGATCCTCAGTAGGTAAGGCTCCAGGATCTGACCACACACAGGTGGATCGTTAACGTTGTTAACTAAGACTACAGTATGATAAATAACCAATACCTATCAACTGATGTCAACACCTAAATATTTCTAATATCTCACATCAGTCTAGTTGCTCCTCTCCACCAATACAGAACAAAATTCCTGCTTTTTAAGTTTGTTGTGCCTTGATTTTTTCTTTTCTTTTTAAGGATCATAAAACAGAGGCACATGAAAAGTCAAAATCCTATGGATCAAAAACACTACAACATTTAAAAATATTAAGCATGTATATACATGAATAAACTGACCACTGAAAAACTTAATATCATAATAAACTGAGATATATTTTAAATATAAATATTACTATTACCACTTAATTTTTGTAGCTCTGTTTTAAGTACCAAAATTTAGCAAAGCACTACTATTCAAAATAGTTTAGTTAACACTTTTAAAAAGAGGCCTCAACATATAATTCCTTCAGGATTAGTAGGCACAATTATCTGAGACTTTATGTTATCCTTATAAAAGCAGAGGTACAAAGAGATTCTTATTATTTCCTTTGCTTTATAAGTATGGAAAACTGAAACACCAAGAAATAAAGCCATCATTTAATTTTTAAAAGGAAAATAAAATTCTTAGACACGTCTAGTAAGTTTTCACACACAAATAACTTCAAAACCTGAATACCAACCCCTCTTCCCTGATTAAAACCTTTTCTAAATAAAATACAAAGGTTGTCACATAACTTTTTCTGTTCTTACTCCCATCATTAAGATATCCTAAGGAGACTTTAAAATTTACTAAACATAAAATTCCTCTGATAACGATTTGAACTTTAAAAACCACTAGTTCCTTCATACACTGAGTTTGTTTGCAGTCCATTGGTAACTGAGGTTTTCAAATTTAATAAAAATATTGCTTGATATTGGGAAGGGAGAGCTGGTAGCAGGGAGAGCCAAAAATTCCATAGCATAATATCCAGGGAAATGGAAGTTATTAATCAACAAGCATGAAGTTTCAGTTAAGAGCTTCTAATAGGCTCTAGAGATCTGTAGAACACTGTGCCAATAGTCAACAATAGTGTATTATATACAGGTTGAATATCCCTTATCCAAAATGCTTGAGACCAGAAGTGTTTCAGATTTTGGATTTTTTCAGATTTTTGGAATATCTGCATTATATACTTACCAGTTAAGGATCCCAAGTCCAAAAACTTGAAATCTGAAATGCTCCAATGAACATTTCCTTTGAGCATCATGTCAGCAATCAGAAAGTTTTGAATTTTAGAGAACTTCAAATTTGGGATTTTGGGATTTGGGATGCTCAACCTGCATTTAAAATTTGCTAAGAGAGGCCACGCACAGTGGCTCACACCTGTAATCCCAGCAATGTGGGAGGCAGAGGCGGGCAGATCACTTGAGGACAGGAGTTCGAGACCAACCTAGCCAACATGGTGAAACCCTGTCTCTACTAAAAATATAAAAATTTGCCGGGTGTGATGGTGGGTGCCTGTAATCCCAGCTACCGGGAAGCTGAGGCATGAGAATCACTTGAAGCCAGGAGGTGAAGGTTGCAGTGAGCTGAGATCACACCACTGCATTCCAGCCTGGATGACAGGCAAGATTCTGTCTGGAAAAAAAAAAAAATTGCTAAGAGGACAGCTTTCTTGTTAAGTGTTCTTAAACACAATAAAAAAAAATTTAGGGCAAAATGTAATATAATTATTTCTCATATAGCCATGAAACTAAACTGGAGTGATTGAGAGTAAGCTAGAGTATATACATTCTATTATAGAAAAAATGAATAATCCAAAAAAGCTGTTCTCTTCTACTTTGGAAGACTTCCAGTGCTTTCTTTGCCCTGTAAACTTACCTTTCTAATCATACTCCCTTTATGCTAAATTAGCCTGCATCCTCTCTGAGAACAGATTAACTCAGCCAACTGAGTAGGGGAAGTATTTCACAGGCTCAGCAGTAGGAGAGAAAACAGAAAACTCCCATTACTTCAAAAATTAGGAAGAATTACGGATGAACACTTCCCACTTGGTAGTTAAAAGCCAGCAGTGATTTGCTGACATCCAGGGAGAACCCCGAGTTTCTCTGCCTGGGGATGGATTGTAAAATCAGAGCTAGTGAGGCTAGGAAAAACCAATGCCCCAGTAGGCGTGGCTCCGGGATCTGACCATGGTGACACATGGATTGTTAACGCTGTGGTGTTCACCATGAATAATGTCTGCGTGCACACAAGCCACTCCTTTGGTGAAGACAATTCTAGTTTTACTGTGGGTGTGACTCGTCAGCACCAGCAGGAAAAAATAATTACTTATTTTTAATTTTACTTACGTAAGCAGCATAACCCAAAAATAAAGTTAAAGTGTCTTCTCTCCAGCAAGGAGTGGACTATTGCCCTTGTGAACACCCACTGAGCTTCAGTTTCAAGCCAGTTCTAAGGAATGTCGCAAGGAAGCCAGAGGCACAACCGACCCAAGGTGGCAGCACTGCAGCTGTGAGCTCAATAGGGACATGGCCTTAGGTCTCAGTGGGGCTTCAGTGGGGCTGACCACCAGTGGTATTATATGAAGGGGGCCTTTAGATTCCTCATCAATTCTCAACAGGGCACAAGTCTGAAACATTAGGAGCCAGAACTTTCATGAGAAATTCAACTCATAAGAAATCTAGATATCATGAGGATTTGTTTCATAATAGCCACTTCCTGGCCATTCACTATCTTAAAAGGCACTGCCAAGGTATGCCTTCCCCCTTTATGTGTACGAGAGGAGAGGGCACAGAGGGCTAGCTTTCAAGGAGAAGCAGCGAAGGAAGAGAATTCTGCACACTTGCAAGTGAAGGGAGGTTGAACTCCTGCACACACAGGTGGGAGAGGGGGCATGGCTCTCATAGGGGTTATGGTGTTTCTCTCTGATGAGGGGCGAGGGGATAGGGTAATGAGATCCTGTGCCTCTTTCACAATTATGTCAGAAGCTGTTTACCTCCACCTCTTTCAAATTTCAATTTACCATACATTTGAGAAGAAATGATATCTGCAGGAGTTGCTCTCAAACACTACGAGGTTTTCGACCATCAGGAGTCAATCATATCCACTGTGCTTACTAAGGCAGGAATGTGGGTTATTGTTTTAGGAACATTTTCAACAGTCAGAGTCAAAAAAGAAAATAAAGCTTCTTCATGACTCTTTATTAAGAAGAAAAATAGATTAGCCAGAACAATACATCCCCCCAAGTTTTCTATCAATAAGGGTGATGTATTGAAATACAATGTGGGCCCTACAATGGAAAAGACAAAGGTAGATCACATAATATACTGGCAGAAAAATAAAAAGAACAAGTAGAAGAGATTCTTTGACTAAAGTCTCAGGAACAAAAAATAACAACTCGGAAATACTCTCAAGTGAAGAGGAAAAAATGATCAAAAGTCAAGATATTAAAGTTGAAATGTTGCTGAAAATGACACACAGGAAATGAAGCATAAATAGAGAATTTATATCACAAATCGGCCCTTTTCATAAGGGAAAATGTTAATTGTCTTTACCCCCACCCACCTCTTCACACGCTTTACAGGTTCATAAGTATTTTTTGCCTTATAACTAAATTTAAAAGCTTTTGTCATCATTTAGATAGAAAAGTCAATGAGGGCTATAATATAATGAAATCTCCTTTCAGCCTTCCATTAAGGAATAATAATTAAAAATTTAAGTAAGAAACACTCTATTTGCACATAGAAAGAGAAGGCTAAATGCAATTTTTAAAAGCAAAAACACAGCTTGCTCTAGCTGAAACAGTTACCAACTCAGAAATACTTCTTTGACTTAGAATAAAATAATATTTCAAATAATCATTGAGAATGATTCCTCTTGTGCTTCCACCATTGTTATTACAAAGAGTTTAGGATTTTAAGGACATATTTTAGATTAAATGACCATGGTTTCAAATTCAGGTATGTATATTTTCAAAACTCAAAGCAGCTTCAGAAAGATTGCAGAGAACTAGCAGAGATCCAGAAAGCATTGCAATATAGCCAAAAACCTTTGGATAAATAACATCTGGCATTAGTGGTTTGCTATACTTGAGTTTCTCAACTTCCTCTCTGAAGAAACTTAAGTCCCTTTTGGCCTCTCTCTGACTTCCTCAAAAATGTTTCTGGAAACAGATCCTTCACTGTCTTCCATATTCTTTATCTGGAGAAGTACTGTAGGAATTGTTAGGAAGCTACAGGGGCTAGTGTGTACCAGGCATATTACTGCTCCTTCATGGGCCCTCCTCAGTCTCGACTCCCTCTATTTTAAATTTGTAGCAAATCTGGAAAAAGCAAGAGGCTCTGGCATCAGAATGATGTTGGTTCCCATCCCAGTCTCATTACTTACTAGTTGGTGCCCTTAAACAAATACTTTACCCCTGTGAGCCTCATTGTTCTCTCATCCCACTTCTTGGGTCTGTTGTGAGGGTTAAGTGCAGGTGTGTGAAAAGGAACGTCCCCTGTCTAGCACATGGTAGGCACCTACTAAGTGGTAAGTGCTCAGGGAAACCCAGCACTGATTGTAAGGATCACAGGTCCAGCAGATAGCTGGACATTGTGGAAACCAACCTCATCGGATCAAAGTTGCTTTCTCTATCTCTGAGAGCCCCTTTTGCCTCTGGCCCGACAGTTTGTTTCTGTTTTCCCTCATTTTCTCAGCTGCTCCCACTTCTGACCAGCTATTGCTCTGTTCCTCCCCTCATCCACAAGTCTTCGTTAAAAAAACTACGTAAGAATCCCATAAAGAAAAAAATAAGCAATCACTCATCCTTTCCTTTAACTCAAGACATCTGGGATAACTTTCTTTCTCTCTCATTAGTTTGTCCCCCTCAAGCAAGTGAGCCAGAAGTGATACCTTATTAAGTGAGGAAAATAAGATTCAGAACAATGTCATCTGAATTTACATTTGAGTGCGGTTTTTTGGTAACAGTATTGATCCTTTTAAACAGTATATTTTGCATATACATACCTCCCTCACTTTTGTAACAATGTATAACACCATTTAAATATTTTGGGAAGGGAGGCAGAGAATAATAAATAATTCTCTAGTTTAAACTGAAGTTGAGGATGGGAGGCATGAAGTAAGACAGCTAAAATTCCAGATTTGAAATATGCAGGAATGCACAGTGGCAATAATGGGCATCAGTGCTATTCAAAGTGTGATCCTTGCTTGTACATGAACCGTGTGTTCCCAGAGAGCGAGCAGATAATACAGAATGATACAGAAATTAAGAGCATTTAGAAATTCTTATAGTAACTTGAAAAGGTAGTTGTATGCACGTGGAATGAAATAAAAATCCAGGCTTTTATTTTGTATGTCTGTTGCTTTTCTAGTAATTATCATTTTTCTCACTATTCACTTGTATTAACTATTATAGGATCAGTATGCCATACAAAAAGTATCATTCCACTGGAATTTTGAAATTTTAAAATTCAGATTCTATATAACAGTTGTTCCTGAAAGGTTTGGAAGGCAAATTTGCTTTGACCTCCATGGAAGGCACAAGTTTGTGGACTGTGTAAACACAGTTAATTAGGGGCTAGGTGACACTCTGCCAAATCCACTCGGCTCTTCAAAGATGTGACATTTAATCCACATAAAGTGAGAGAATAAAACAACTGTCCTCAAATAACCTATTTAAAGCACACACCAAAAAAACTGTAAAATATTATCACTTATTCTTACCATAAACGCTCAAACATTAAAATATTACAGATTAAAACCTGATACGAAAATGTCTGAAAAATCATCCAAAGCTATAACGCTCTGCAAACTTCTGTTATTGTGAACTTGCATAAATGAAAGATAAAAGCTTCCCTCTCCCTGAATTCTAAGTAGAAGGTAAATACAATTTATGGTAATACATTGAAAAGGAACAATCACAGAAACAAAGCCATCAGAAGACTCTCATTTAAAAACTGGTTGCAGCCTGGAGCAGTGGCACACACTTACAGACTCAGCTGCCTAGAAGGCTGAAGCAGGAAAATCACTTAAGCCCAGGAGTCCAAGGAGAGCCTAAGCAACATAGCGAGACCCTATTTCTTAACAACAACAAAAAAAACCAACAACAAGAACAACAAAAAAAAAACTACTTCATAAATCTCCAAGGCAATAAGACTGTAACCTTTAAACACTAAATAAATAAAAATAAAAAGTGGCTGCACCAGTAGTAGTGGAACTTTCATAATACTCAAAGGCAAGCCTTCTGGAATCCCAGTTTGCCTCGACTATAAAATGGAGATAGTAATGACTTCTCAGGGCCGGCAATTAGGACCAAATAACACAATGGGTGGTAGAACACTGAAACCATGGAGCACGGAGCAGTGCGCGGAGTGTCATCCAGGGACCTTGGGGATCTTTGATACTCTTTAAAAGGTTTGCAAGGTCATGTTCTCACTCATAAGTGGGAGTTGAACAATGAGAACACATGGACACAGGGAGGGGGACATCACACACCGGGGCCTGTTGCGGAGTGGGGGACAAGGGGAGGGAAAAGCATTAGAACAAATACCTAATGCATGTGTGGCTTAAAACCTAGATGACGAGTTGATAGGTGCAGCAAACCACCATGCCACATGTATACCTATGTAACAAACCTGCACGTTCTGCACTGAGGCAAAAAATGACTCAGTATAATTTTGGAAATTATACTGAGTCATTTTTTGCCTTGTTCACTCTTGTTTTCACACAAATGTACACAGGGTTTTTCAGAGGCTACCTGAAGAGTGAGAGGGACAGACTGAATGCAGAAGACATGAGAATGCAGCTGTCTTCTTGTACACTAGACACACAAGAAGTTTGCAGAAACGTAAAACAATGTCATTCATCTCACTGAATTTTTTGTCTTAGAAAATAGGGAATTTTTCATGAAACAATTTTTTATTAACATGCAGTAAGTTTTATGTTATTTTTAAAAAATTAATAAATCTATTAAAATTGTCTTAATTTAACTGAAAATATAGTCAACATCAATAGCTATAAACCAAACATATGAAATCTCTTTTGGGATCCTCAACAGTTTTTAAAATGTAAAAGGGGCTTGAAATCAAAATGCTTGAAAACTGTTCCTGAAGGTGGAAGAGCTGTATACACTTAATACTTATGCATATGTATAAAACTAAGCTTGTACTTGTGAACATATAGTACTTTAACATATCAATACATGTAGATTTTACGGGAAGGAAAAGTTTATCACACTGCATTCGGTATTTTTATCTCACTTCCCAGAAAAAAGCAAACTGAAAGAGCCTGTTCTCTGGTAGCCACGTGTCCTGGGTTTTCCAGGACAGTCTTAACATCAAATGTGTTTCCAATTTTTCCCATCAACCACAAAAATGTTCCTTATATTTCAACATTTTTGTGTCCAAATCCATCTCCCAATCTGATTCTCACACAGAAGAAGAATCACAAAACATCCTTCTGTTGTGCTGTCTGTAATTATCTTTAAAACACTTCAGCACAGTGCATGTAACAAATGCCTGTAGGATGGTTCTGACCCTCCTCCCAGGAGTGGTGGGTTATTCCTGCTGAGAGCATACCCCAGAGGTGCTTTGTGAGTATGTGAAAGCCTTCCCAGGGAGGCTCACACTCCAGAGTCAGTGGACTCCAAATTTTATTTGTCATAAACAACGGAGGCTTTGTTAGTCAGCAAAATGGATGTTAAAAATTATTTCTCATGGGTAAATGTGAATTCTGCCAGATGTAGAGTGGTTAGAAATACTATAGGGTACTCCTGCCTTTAACTAAACAGGGTCTACAAACCAATAATGTCCAATGCCTCAACCCCTTAGGATCAGTACCTTAAGCTTAGCACTTTGATGCTGAAGAATAACCAGAAGTCAATCATGCTGCTTGAACAACTTCCCTTTCTGCTTTAAATAAACATCTCATGCACAGATCTGTTAGAGTACCTTAAGGACAGACAGCAGGCACCTCACTGGCATTATAGAACAGTCATACAACTGGACCCTGCGCATTAATAAGGGTTTGCATGTGAGGCAGAATTCACTACGAGATTTGCTTTGGTTATTACACACCGCCTAATAAAGTCTTTGAAGAGAAACCCTACAGCCCTTACCTTGCCATCTATTACACTCTTCATGCTTACCCAAAAGAAACAAAGAATTGTAATCCATCAAATTGGTTTAGGAGCATTAGCAAAACCTCTTTCAGACCATCTGGGCCTGAGAAATACCTATTCCTCCTTACCCAGCACTGTCATCTAACTGCAAAGAACTGCCTAGAAAGGGCTCAAAAGCTGCAGGAATTCTGCCTTGCAAAATCAGTATCTTCAGTAATGACAAAGGCCAGATTTGAGTTTGTGTTGGATGAAAACTGGATAAAATTCAGAATCTAACTATCTCTTCTTGTAAGAAAAGTATTTAGAGGAAGAAACATTCATCGACCACTTACACATGCTATAAACTGAACCCAATGCCACAAAAGTTGGCAGTGCATAACCACTAAGATAATCCTATTTACAACTGGAGAAAGCAGAGAGGGAAGAGAAAGTAGAGGCAGAATGGGAGAGCGCCAAGCAGAAAGAATATGCAGCTTCCAAAATTCAGGCCACATCAAGGTATTGTGTCATCACTTTGTTTGAGGCAAAAACTTAGAAAACACAAGATCCAAAGTCAAATACGAATTATCTACTTTGGCTTTCTTAAGCACCAAGATAACCAAAATACCTATACAATAGAATATCACATAACAACATAATAACATAACAACATAACAGAATAACATAATAACAGAAAACCATGCCATGCCATCAAAGACTACCTAATGACAATGGAAAATGTTCACCACATTTCATTCCATGTTGAGGGATCAAAGGCATAGTATTGTTTACCTCTGGCTATCTGGTTTTCTCACATTTCCCATCTCCCAGATAAAATCCCTGTTGCTATTTTATCATTCTAGCATTGTTCTCTATATATTCAAATATAGATATGTGCTATATATCTACAGGTAGACATAGACATAGATGACATAGATAAACGTTGAAGACTTTTGTGCTTTTCAATTTCATGAATATTTTATTTGAGGAATTACAACACTGAATAAAGTTTGCTCATATCAACACTATTTTCACATTAGATTGAAAATGAAATCCCCATGAAAATAATGTATTTTTAGTCTCCAGGCAATCTCCTTAAATCTGGCTTCCAACAAGATCATCTATAAAAATAGTGTACTGCTTACTCATATCAGTTCGATTAAACAAGTCTTTAATTAAGGCAATACCATTCAGGACATAGGAAGGGGCAAATATTTCATGATGAAGACGTGTCACCACAAAAGCAAAAATTGACAAATGGGATCTAATTAAACTAAAGAGTTTCTGCACAGCAAAGGAAACTATCAACAGAGTAAACATACAACCTACAAAGTGGGAGAAAATTTTTGCAATCCATTCATCTGACAAAGATCTAATATTCAGCATCTATAAGGAACTTAGACAAATTTATGAGAAAAAAAATCCCACTTGAAAGTGGGCAAAGGACATGAACAGACACTTCTTAAGACATACATGCGGCCAACAAACATGAAAAACAGCTCAACATCACTGATCATTAGAGAAATGCAAATCAAAACTACAATATCATCTCACACTAGTCAAAACAGCTATTATTAAAAAGTCAAAAAGCAACAAGATGCTTGTGAGATTGTGAAGAAAAAGGAACACTTTTACACTGTTGGTGGTAGTACAAATTAGTTCAACCATTGTGCAAGACAATGTGGCGATTCCTCAAAGACCTAGAGGCAGAAATACCGTTCGACCCAATAATCCCATTTCTTTATACCCAAAGGAATATAAATCATTCTGTTATAAAACACATGCACACATATGTTCACTGCAGCATTATTCACAATAGCAAAGACATGGAATCAACCTAAATGCCCATCAATGATAAACTGAATAAAGAAAAGGTGGCACATATACATGATGAAATACTATGCAGCCATAAAAAGGAATGAGATCATGTCTTTTGCAAGGAGATGGATGGAACTCAAGGCCATTATCCTTGGCAAACTAATGCACAAACAGAAAACCAACTACCACGTTCTCACTTATAAGTGGGAGCTAAATGATGAGAACACATGGACATATGGGTGGAACAACACACATTGGCGCCTGTCAGAGGGCAGGGGTGGGAGGAGGGAGAGAATCAGGAGGAATAACTAGTGGATGCTGGGATTAATACCTGGGTGATGGGACAATGTGGGCAGCAAACCACTATGGCACATGTTTACCTATGTAACAAACCTGTGTGTCCTGCACATGTATCCCTGAACTTAATAAAAGTTGGAAATAAAAAATACATAAATAAAAATATAAAACCTGATTATCTAACTGCAACGAATAAGTATTTAAGACTCTTCCATGAGCTGGGTATTTGGATAGGCCCAGGGGAAACAAAGTTTTCTTCCAACAAAATTATGCAAGTCCCTGAATTCTTAGGACACCATTCAGAACTGGTCAGCACGCCTTTCTAAAATCTTGCAGTCTATGAAACAAAAATAAGAAAACTGGGAAGCCAGATTCTCAAATCAAATTGTTTGATCTAGAGCTGCAACCAAGTCTAGAATGCACTGGATACACAGCAATAGTAAAGAAATGAGCAACTGATGAAGTGGATACCTTTGCTGGGTACTAAAAATGACCAGAATCAAGCAAACATTTCTACCCAAAAAGAGCAAAATAAGATCAGCAGCATTTTATTTTTACAAACCCCAAACAGAAATTATTTCAAAACATTCAGCCAAAACTACACTTGCTACCCATTTGTTTCTGTTTAGGCTGTGTCAATGCTAAATTAGCAGTTGGCTTAGTGATTCCAGGTTACACAGGTTCAGGTCTTGGAAATACACAGTTCTGGTTTAAGTTAAATTTCCTATTTGCACATAACTTCCCTGACCTTTAAGTTTCCAAACTGTATTTGTGCAAATTAGGCACAAATTCTAAGCTCTGCTGACTCAAATATATTATGACTAGAAAGTTAAGGGAAAGATAAACATACAAAGCCAAAGTAAGAAGCAGTTCTAAAGCTGAAAAGAAGCCTACAAAGATGGGATCAATTGAAGTAAGTAACTCTGCATCTGTTATGAATAGTTTCACTTCACCCTCTTTCAACACCAGAATCCAGTCATCTTGGCTGCTCCTGCCACCGCCTCCAGCCTATCATGCTCAAAGAGTTCATCACAAGGATTGGCCAACTTGGAGAAACTTTCAATCTGCCAGGGCCAAACCTAAGAGGGCAGCAAGCCAGGAAAAGCACATGCTGGCATCACATAACAGCATGCATTTCAATGTTACAGGGCAAAATAGGAGATAACCTTAGCCAAAGATAATTTCTCTAACCCTGACATCAGAACTGGATACTACATCTATTGTTTTTAAATAAATTTTCCAACGAAGGCTCTTCATCAGAACCAATAAATACATTGACTTTCATGCTCTCTCACTAGGCAGTCATGTTTGCTTATGTACTGCTTACTGCAATTGACAACTTATAGTTCCCAAAGTTTTATCTGAGGGATACTCTCACAGAAATATTTTCCCCCAAAACATTCCTGATGTCAGGAAACAACAGATGATAGAGAGAATGTGGAGAAATAGAAATGTTTTTACACTGTTGGTGGGAGTGTAAATTAGTTCAACCATTGTGGAAGACAGTGTGGCAATTCCTCAAGGATCTAGAACCAGAAATACCATTTGACCCAGCAATTCCATTACCGGGTATATATTCAAAGGATTATAAATCATTCTGCTATAAACACACATGCACACATATGTTTATTGCAGCACTATTCACAAATAGCAAAGACTTGGAACCAACCGAAATGTCCACCAATGATAGACTGGATAAAGAAAATGTGACACATATACACTATGGAATACTATGCAGCCATAAAAAGAATGAATTCATGTCCTTTGCAGGGACATGGAAGAAGCTGGAAACAATCATTCTCAGCAAACTAACACAGGAACAGAAAACCAAACACCGCATGTTCTCACTCATAAGTGGGAGTTGAACAATAAGAACACATGGACACAGGGAGGGGAACATCACACACTGGGACCTGTCAGGGGGTGGGAGGCTAGGGGAGGGACAGCATTAGGAGAAATACCTAATGAAGATGACGAGCTGATGGGTGCAGCAAACCACCATGGCATGTGTATACCTATGTGACAAACCTGCACATTCTGCACATGTATTCCAGAACTTAAAGTATAATTTTTAAAAAGACATTCCATTTTAATCGCATGTTTAAGTATTATGGAATGTACATATATTCCTTGTGATGAGGTGAACTGCAACAAGAAAAATGCAACACTGTATAATTTAAAGAGGTTTGAGATTGAAGAACTTCCAGGAAACTGTAGACGAACATTGAGTCATACCATCTCCAAATGAATATTATTAGATGTAAAGACTGCATTCTACATGTAACTTACTTAACTTGAAGTGCTGTTTTCTCCCTTTCAATGTAACTTTTAAACATACACGAACAGCATTTCTAGTGTACCTTTATCAAACCTGTCCAGGTTCATTTCCTACCTTTGTTATTTAGAGAAGGGGAAAATTAAAAGGGCCCAAGCTGAAAATTCTTAGGGATAACCCTAAGAAGTGGAATGTCTTGATTGGTCTTTTTACAAAAATCTTTCCTTAGGAACACAAAAGGTAAAGTAGGGAAAGCCTGAGCAGTAGCTGCTTCCAAACCCACTCCATGGCGAGCCAAGAGGCCAGTGGCTTTGGGGCCAAATTCCCCTTCCTTAAAGAGGCCTTGGTAATATCATGTCGTTCTTACAAAAGGTGTTCAAATGTGATTCTTGCCTTCTTTCTTCTAATAATCCACTGAGTTGAGGGAAGGCGAGGGGGAGAAGGGAGTGAAGCACAGGAGTAGGAAAAAATGTGAAGACGTCCAAGACAAACACTGAACACAAAGACCAATCCTTACCTAAAAACCCTGGCTGGATGTCTGGGGTTGAAAAGCCTCCTTGGAGTGGATGCGGTGTGCTGATGTGGGCGTTCTGGGCACCAGTTTCTCTTCTATTCTGTTTTTGCTGGCCAACAACCCCTCTTCCTTTCCTTTCATTCTTGCCAGAAGGAGTTCTCAGTTTAATCTTTGAGGTGAACAGATAACCCACTGGAACATTAAAATAAGTGCTACATAATACAGAATTAGCTTTAGAAGGCCTTGGAACAAATGTGACCCAGGTTTAGAGTGTGGTGCTCTCAAGGAGAACTCTCTGAAGGAGCAAACCAAATGTTGCTTACTTAAAGGCATTCCCAAGCCAGCCTTTTCGTATCAAATCCTAGGGCTCGGCATCTGTCAGTCAAGATGAAACTAACAAGGATGTCACCAGGGGTCCTGAGCAGAATGAGAAAAGGGAGAGAATAACCTGTAGAGAGCACTTAATTCCAGGCAGTGTGCTCAAGACCTCTGTATCTCCTCATCTAGTCCTTAGAAAAGCTCTCCTAGAGACTGGAGTCTCACTGTTAGCACCATTGACTGCACAGATGAGGAAATCAAGGTAAACTACCTAAACTCAGATGGCCAGAAAGTTGTTGGGAGTAGAATGCCACTGACTGCAAAATCATCACTCCAGGAGAGAAGATTTTAACTGTTTTTTCTTTCCGATTCCCTCCCCATTCTCCCCTGAGCATTTTGATCACATAAACCTCCCAGTCTTCTCCAAATATACCATGCCCTTTCCAACAGTGAAGCTTCTGCACTTACAGGTCCCTAGGTAAGTAAGTCCCTTAAGATACTTACTTTAGAATCAGATGACGTCACTGCCTTCCCTGGGTATTCACACTTCCAAGCACAATTGATCAGGGGGTCTCTAGATAGTAGGAACTTTATAAACGCTATATTATAAGTAATCTATTAACTATAAGTATTTAAGTATTGATTTTAAACTGACAGTGGCTGTCTAAGGTCTTAGCTATGCAATTACAGACACAGCATTCAGCAGAGGCTCGAAAAAGTATGCTGAAACATTAAAGTCATATAAGCCAATTGGGGATTGGAAATTATATATTTTATATAATTTTAGGGGATATATACATGTATATATCCCCTAAAAGATATATACCCTAAAAGACATATATATATATTTATCCCCTAGAAGACATATATATATATATATATATATCCCCTAAAAGTCACACACATATATATATATCTCTCCCCTAAAAGATGACAAATCACTGTCTTTTCTTTCTCTTCATAACTTTCCTAAAGGGAGAAAAAATCGTCCAAATAATTTTTGAGAGCTTATGGGAAAGGCTGATTAATGACACGTGCACTAAAACCTCAGGTCTGGGAATAGTCCACCATAAAAAACTAAAGTTTATACCCTTAAGCAAAACAACAACAAAATGTAAGTAAACCATTAAGCATAGAAAGCTTTCTGTGACATTCTAAAACACTTTTTCCCCATCTTTCCTAAGGCACAAAAGACATGGTCTAACCCATCACCATGCACGTGAATTATGATTCTGCAGGCCTCCAAAGATGTGCACAGCTGCCGCTGCCTCTCTACCTCCTATTACCAGAGTACAATCCGTTTTCAGTTTTTTACACCTTTTTATTATTCTCCCATCAGGTTTCAACTGTGCTGTATTACTTATAATGTCAGAGAGTAAGTGGCCTAAATATCCCTTCTCCAAGCCTCTATTGTGTCACTTCTAGTTAGCTGTGGACTTAAACACCAGGTAAGCAAGCTTGCTGAAATCGTGAATAACAGAAGAATGCACACACATTCCAAGTAAGGGCCTTTCTCACAAACACATCAGAAGATAAGGGGTACAAACATATGAAAAAATGCTCAACATTGCTGATGATCAGGGAAATGCAAATCAAAACCGTGATGCAATACCACCTTACTCCTGCAAAAATGGCCATAGTCAAAAAAATCAAAAAATAATAGATGATGATGGGGATACGGTGAAAAGACAACACTTTTACACTGCTGATGGGAATTTAAACTACACAACCACTATGGAAAACAGTGTGGTTTCCTTAAAGACCTAAAAGTAGAACTACCATTTGATCCAGCAATCCTACTATTGGGTATGTACCCAGAGGAAAAAGAAGTCATTACACAAAAAGGATACTTGCATGCATGTTTATAATAGCACAATTCACAATTGCAAAAATATGAAACTAGCCTAAATGCCCATCAATCAACGATTGGATAAAGAAATCGTGGTGTACATATATGTGTGTGTATATGTATATGTGTATGTATATACATAATTGAATATATATATACACATCATGTGGTGTGTGTGTACATATGTGTGCATCTATACATACACATGTGTATATGTATAGATACATATGCACGTATGTATATGCACGTGTACATGTATAGATACACACACATGCACGTGTGTACATGTATAGATACACACATGCACGTGTGTATATGTATAGATACACACATATACATACGTGTGTATATGTAGACACACACACACACACACACACACACACACATCATTGACTACTACTCAGCCATAAAAAGGAATGAAAAAATGGCATTTGCAGCCATCTGGATAAAATTGGAAATCATTATTCTAAGTGAAGTAACTCAGGAATGGAAAACCAAACATCGTATGAGGATGCAAAGGCATAAGAATGATACAATAGACTATGGGGACTCGGGAAAAGGTGGGATGGGGCTGAGGGATAAAATACTAGAAATTGGGTACAGTGTACAGTGCTTGGGTATGGTGTACCAACATTTCAGAAATCACCACTAAAGAACTTATTCATGTAACCAAACACCACCTCTTCCCCAAAAACCTATGGAAATAAAGGATTTTTAAAAAATATATTGACCTTTCAAAAAAAATAAAAAAGATTTTTCCTGGACTGGGCCAGCCTTACCCTGCAACCAGTCTTCTACCCCTTCCTTCATAGATCAGTCAAAGAAGCTAGCAAAGTCTTCTCAGGGACTTTGAGAACACTAATCAGTTTTACAGCCTGAAGCAAAGAGAGATCTAATTAATATGACAAAGGTTTCCAGTTAAGTATTTTGGCTTTCCAGTATATTTAGTACTGTCCACCCAGGGCACACACTGGGGGGCAAGGGGAGACAGTAGTATCCAGCTGCTGTAAAGGTTGAGGGATGGTCTGCTCTCTGACTGAGAGGATTATTGCCCTCTTTCCTAAACCCCCAAGGAATAGGCTACACAGAGGCAGAGAATTTTGGCAGATTTGACTGACCAGCTCCTCTGAGGACAGGATGAAAAGAGGCTCTGCTCAGCATCTGTTCAACATTCCAAAATCTCCTGCGATTCCTTGACTGCAATTCTTTAGAGATGAGGGTCTAGGCCTGGCTTATTCACACTGTGTTCCTAGGCACATGGACATAACAGACGCAAAATAATTATGTAATGGCTAATTGATATCACTTTTTCACACGGGCCTACCTGCTTAAATAGCATAGATGAAGCATAAAAGCTAATAAAATCCTAAATATGAAATGCATCTCTATCAATTTGCAAACATACAAATTTTTTCACTGATATAAATGGTCAGAATATTCACATGATACCCAGGAGATAAATCAGTGAGTGTGAAGTGTTGGAAGATTTGTTTTACAATAAAAGTTTCTCTGATGGCTAGGTAAGTTGAAGCAAAAAATGTAAATAGGTAAATCAAATAATTTTTAAAAAAGGGATGTCATATTCTTGAGTTTCCTTCTTTCCTATTCCTCTTTAATACCAATATTATATAAAATGAAAAGGACAACATTACGCCTAAAAGTACATTATTTCATATTTTTAACTTATTGCCAAAATAAATAAAAAAGGGATTATTCCTAAAAGTATCCCATTTTGTAGATTTTTCTCAAATAAATAGCCAGAACCATTTATAACCATATTTACCAAATTCATATCAAATGGGTTTCACAGCCTCTTTTTATAAAGCAGTGGGACAATTCAACAGACTAGTTTGGGACTGTAATTGAAAGGCCAGTGATTCCTCTGGATGACGGTACACTGACCTCCATAACAATGAACAAGGGGCAATTGAACAGGTAATAGTTGTCTCTACCCATGTCCAAGGGGAAAAGGTAGAAAACAGCATAATGTCATAGTTGTCATGAAGTTCAAAAAATCAACCTCTTGCTTACTGAGTGACAAGGAGCAGCTTACAATGATCTCACTGAATATTAGGTTCTTCATCCATAAAATGGGTTCTTCATCCATAAAATGCCAGATATACTGCTGATGATTTGAGATGATCAATATTAACTGCCTGCTACCTGTAAAGTCAAGGACAGCCCCACTGGTTCAGACACCATGATCAGCAAGCCACTTCAAGCCTCACTGAAAAAGCCAAAACCATTTTCTCATTTATGGACTTGATTTATAGCCATGGAAAATAAACAATAAAGGAGAGCAAAGCATTGTGTGACTTTCCTTCAAAACCATTTAATTTTTTAAACAGTCAAGAAAGAGAAAATGAAAAAGAAGAGTGACCAAAAAAATACTCAAAATTACTATGTTGTATGTAAATTTATAACAAAAATATAAAGTTAAAACAAAATATATTTTAAATTAAGATTAGCTTAAAATACAGTGTTTAATAGCTTTCACTCTCCTTCAACTTTGGTCACATATTTATCACAAAATATCACAAGACTTATTTTTCTACTTGAAAGACAAAAGAAAGAGCTGTACAAAATAAAATGTGGCATAGGATACTACTAGCAATTAAATATATGTGTTTGAGTACTCAAATATGCAATCTACTTTTCATGGCAAACATTAGAAAAACTGGCAACTTTTATCAAGAAATTTCAATCACCTCATCATATTGCTAAAAATTTTTATCACTTATAAAATTGCAATCCAAAGAAAATTTATTTGCTGTTGCTAAGAGACATGAAAGGAAAACTTTAAAACACCCCTTTGTCTCTGATTTTCGAAGTTCATGTAGTCAAAAGCAGAGAACATGTCATCATCAATGGCTGAGTGGAGGTGCCCACTGCTAGCCTCTTCCACAAAGAACCAAAACAACAAAGAGATAATTGCACTTTGAGTAGAATATCTAAGAGAAAACACTGCAAGTTAGCAAGGAAGTGACAAAAAGCCTCTGGACACAAAAACTCAGGATAGCATCACAGAGAAGGAAGTAAAGCATCCAGCAAGGATTGGCCTGAACCAAGAGGAACTCTCCATTGTGGAGAAAAGGTAAGAGGTAGCCTCCATTGCCACCATGGATGCCTGCAATCCTTGCTATAGGAAAGCCCCACAGTCCTCACAGAGGACTAAGTGGAGTACACTTTAGTCAGGGTATAGAGAGCTGCCTAAACTTAACATGGCTGCACTGCTCCAGAGAGAAAACTCATGCTGGGTCTCCCCGCAACCCCCAGGACCCAGGCTGCTGTGGCACGGTGCCATTTTGAGAGAGGAGCTACTACCAGAGTGCATCTTTCCCTGGGGCCTAATATCCCTGCACTTCCATATCCCTGTGGTCCCTCCACTATCCCACCATGCCTACAGAGAAGGCTGCAGCACAATGATGCCACCCTGAACCCAGTGGTACGGCAATGACTCAGGCATGCAAGCCCATACAGCAACCTGTATACCAAGAAGCAGTGGCCCAGCATAGAGAGGAGACTACCCTCAAGACCAAGGGAGCCCATATATGCTCCCAAGGACCTGAGAGTCAGCCTGCCTGGCAGGCCCCACACCAAAAAAGCTGTGCCACTGCCTACAGAAACACCCACAGCCCAGGCCACTGAGGCACTTGCAGACACAGCTGACATTGAGTATGCCAAAGAAAGCACAAGAAGATAATATTGTTCAAATCCAGAACTAAAATGAAAACACCCTACCAAACCAGCACTACAAGACACATATACAGAAAAAAAAAAATTATCCTTACAAAAACTACATAAAATCAGAAGCAGTGAGCACAGATATCAATGTAAGACCACAAGAGAAGGGAAAAAGCAAGGAATATGACACCTCCAAAGGAAAACTATTCTCCAGTAACTGACACCAAAAAAAGGAAATTTATAAAAAGGCTGAAAAGGAATTCAAAATGATGATCCTAAGAAAACTCAGCAAGATACAAGAGAATACAAACCGAAAATTCAATGAAAACAAAAGCAATTCATGATCTAAATGAGAAATTCAACACAAACAGACAGAAAAAAGAACAAAACAGGAACACTGAGCTAAAGAATTCAATGAATGAAATAAGAAAACAAAATTAAGAGCTTCGACAATAGACTAGATCAAGCAGAAGAGATTGATTTTTCTAGGAAGAATCTGTAAAGATCAAAATGGGTCTTTTGAAATAGTCAAGTCAAACAAAATAAAAAGAAAAAATAATAAAAATGAATGGAGAAAGCCAACAAGACAATGGAACACAAATAAGTGAACATATTTTTGCATTATAGGAATTCAACAAAGAGATGGAAAAAGGCATTGAAAATATATTTAAGGAAATACTCGCTGAAAACATTCCAAGTCATGGAAAAGATATGATAGCTCAAAAATCCTTAAGTAAATCTAATTCAAAAAAGTTCTCTCCAAGGCACATTACTGCAAACTGTCAAAAGTCAAAAACAAAGAGAGAATTTTCAAAACAGCAAGAGAAAAGCATGAAGTAAAAAGGGACTCCCCATCATACTAACAGCAAATTTATCAGCAGAAATGCTACCAGCAAAAAGAAAATGAGATTATATATTCAAAATGCTGAAAGAAAACTGCCAGCAAAGAACACTGTACCCAGCAAAAATAGTCTTCAGAAATGAAGAAATAAAGTCTTTTCTAGACAAGTAAAAACTGAAGAAATCCATCACCACTAGAGCAACCTTATAAGAAAGGCTTATGGGAGTCTTACATCTGGAAGTAAAAGAACAAAATTTAACATCCTGAAAGCATATGAAAGTATAAAATTAACTGACAGAGCAGATACACGAGGATGAGAAAGGAATCAAATCTTATGACTACAGAAAACCACTCAAGATAAACAAGAGAGGAGGAAAAGAACAAATGATACACAAAACAACCAGAAAACAACAAAATAATAGGAGTGAGCTCTCACCTATCAGTAATAATCCTGAATATAAATGGCTGGTTTCAATTCTCCAACAAAAGATACAGAGTTGCTGAATAGATTTTTTTTATTTTATTATTATTATTTTTTTTTTTTTTGAGATGGAGTCTCGCTCTGTTGCCCAGGCTGGAGTGCAGTGGCGCAATCTCGGCTCACTGCAAGCTCCGCCTCCCGGGTTCACGCCATTCTCCTGCCTCAGCCTCTCCGAGCAGCTGGGACTACAGGCGCCCGCCACCGCGCCCAGCTAATTTTTTGTATTTTCAGTAGAGACGGGGTTTCACCGTGGTCTCGATCTCCTGACCTCGTGATCCGCCCGCCTCGGCCTCCCAAAGTG
Source organism: Hylobates moloch (assembly GCF_009828535.3). Lineage (NCBI taxonomy): Eukaryota > Metazoa > Chordata > Mammalia > Primates > Hylobatidae > Hylobates > Hylobates moloch. The sequence continues at coordinate 53,749,139 of NW_026652278.1, read as the reverse complement.
CTGGGATTACAAGCGTGAGCCACCGCGCCCGGCCAGATTTTTTTTAAGAAAGAAACAAGACCCAGTTATATGCATATAAGAAACTAATTTCACCTATAACGAACACACAGACTGAACATGAAGGGATGAACAAGGATATTCTATACAAAGAGAAACCAAAACCAAATAGGAGTAGCTACATTTATATTAGATAAAATGATTTTTTAAGTCAAAAACTATAAAAAGAGAAAAAGAAAGGCATTATATAATGATAAAGAGATCAATTCAGCCAAAAAATATAATTATTGTAAATATATGTACCCAGCACTGGAAAACCCAGATACATAAGCATGAATTAACAGATCTAAATATTATTAGATTCAAAGGGAGAGACAGGCCCCAATACAACAACGGTTGAGGACTTCAACATTCCACTTTCAACATTGAACAGGTCATCTAGATAGAAAAATCAACAGCAACAAAAATTAGTCTCAAATTGCATCACAGACCAAATGGACCTAACAGACATTTACAGAACATTTCATCCAACAGCTACTGTATACACATTCTTATCAGTACATGGAGAATTCTCCAGGACAGACCAGATAATAACCCAAAAACAAGCCTCAACCTATTTTTAAAAATTGAAATCATATCACAATAGAATAAAACTAGGAATAAATAAGAACTTTGGAAACTATACAAATAAATGGAAATGAAAATATGTTCCTGAACACCAGTAGAGTGATGAAGAAAAATTAAGAAGGAAACAAAAAAAATTATTAAACGAAAATACAAACACAACATACCAAAACCTATGGGATACAGCAAAAGCTGAACTAAGAAAACAGTTTACAGCAATAAACACCTACATCAAAACAGTGGCAAGATCTGAAATGAACAACCTCAAGGAATTTAAAAAGCAAAAGCAAATCTTTCCTTCTACCAAAGTCGGCAAAAGAAAAACAAATTTAAAGATCACAGCATAAATAAACAAAATAGAGACTAAAAAAATACAAAAGATCAATGAAATCAAAATACGGTTGTTTGAAGAGATAAACAGAATCAATAAACCACTAGATAGACTAACCACAAGAAAGAGAGAATACCCAAATAAACAAAATCAGAAATAAAACAGGAAAACAATTACAATTGATACCACAGAAATACAAAAGATCAGAGCTTGTTATGAACAACTTTATGTTAACAAACTAGAAAACCTAGAGGAAATGAATAAATTCCTTGACACATACAACCTACCAAGATTGAACCAGGAAGAAACAGAAAACTTAAACAAACCAATAATGAGTAAGGAGATTGAGTCAGTAATAAAAAGTCTCCAAACAAAGAAAAGCTCAAGAATGGATGACTTTCCTGCTAAATTCTACCAAACTTATAAAAAAAAAACCTCACATTTATTCTTCTCAAATCACTCCAAAAAATTGAAGAGGAGGCAATTCTTCCTAAGTCATTCTATGAGGCCAGCATTACCCTAATACCAAAGCGAGACAAAGACACTGCAAAAAAAGAAAGAATACTACAAGCCAAAACCCCTGATAAACCTAGATGCAAAAATCCTCAACAAAACACTAGCAAACCAAATCCAACAACACATCAAAAAATTACACAACATGATCAGGTGAAATTTATCCTGGGGATACATGCAAATCAGTAAACATGATACATCACAAAATGAAGAACAAAACCGAAATGATTATTTCAATAAACACAGAAAAAGTATTTGATAAAATTCGACATCCCTTCATGATAAAAGTTCTCAACGAATTACACATAGAAGGAATGTACCTCAACACAATAAAGGCCATATATGACAACCCCATAGCTAACGTCATACTGAACAAGGGAAATGTGAAAGCCTTTCCTCTAAGAATTGGAACAAGAAAAGGATATCCACTTTTACCACTCACATTCAACACAGTACTGGAAGGTTTAGCCAGAACAATTAAGGAACAGAAAGAGCATCCAAACTGGAAACAAGGTAATCAAACTGTTCCTGTTTGCAGACAATATAATCTTATATACAGAAAAACCTAAAGTCTCCACCAACTCTTAGAACTGATAAATGAATTTAATAAAGGTGTAGGACACAAAATCAAAATACAAAATTTGGCATCATTTCTATAAAGCAATAATGAAAGAGCTGAAAAACAATTCAAGAAAGCAATCTCATTTACAATACCTTCCTACCAAAAAAAACACAAATGCCTAGAAATAAATTTAGCATGCAAAAAGTGAGTAAGTATGCTACCATTTTTCAGTTCTGTAAATCCTTTACGACTTTAATTTTAGTATTTCTCAGCATTGTGACTGAACACTGAGATTTCTGCTATATTTTATAGACTCTCAGATAAGTCATTATACATCTCCTAAATATATATAAATACATTATTTCTCGGGGCCCAATTATGAAAGTCAAAGTCTTGGGGGGGGTTGGTTATTAATTAAAACACATCATGAAGTTAGCAACAGCAACAAGTACCACAAAAGGCAATCCTAAGTGCTATGGTTTGAATATTTGTATCATCTCAAAATTCATTTTTGAAACATACTCTCAAGGTGATTGTATTAGGAGGTGGAACTTTGGGAGGTGATTAAAGTGTAAGGAAAGAGCCCTCATAAATGTGATCAGTGACCTTATAAAAGAGAACCCAGATAAATGCCTTGCCCTTTCCATTATGTGAGGATGCAGCCAGAAGGCATCATCTATGAGGAACAGGTCCTCATTAGACACCTATACTGTTAGCACCTTGATCTTGGACTTCCCGGCCTCCAGAACTGTGAGAAATAATTTTCTGTTGTTTATAAACTGCCCAATATAGGGAATTTTTGTTATAGCAGCACCTGTGAACTCAGACACTAAGAATGTTGCTTAGAGGTAAGATTAAGATCTCATAGGCAAGAGACATACTCTCCCAGCCAAAATAGAGAAAATGGGACCTGATTTACCCTCACATTTGAAAACAACTCAAAAATGGAAAACATAAATTTAAGAGTGGTTGTTTACACTGAACAAGCAACAAAGCATGCTGATTCCTGGGAGGAAACAAAATAATCATACAATTGAACCAGCTTATTGCCAGGAAAGCTTCCAGATTGTGACGCAAAGAGCATGAAGCAAGGTGGAAACTAGAAGTCTCTCTAAGTAGAGGAACGGGGCCTGGCAACCAAAGAGACCAAGACGCCTAGAGTTTGCAGGGCAGAATAGCAAAGAGGTGAAAGCTGCAAGGACAAAGAACTCTGGAGATGTTCAGGCTTACTCAAGTGTTCAGCTGATCAACCCATGCATATGAGTAAACTACTAGAGAACCAACTGAAAGGATTACAGGAAATAATCCTAACTCTCACATAGTTTTAGAACAGCTCTTCCTGTTCACAATGGTCAGAGTAGAAAGCCTTATAATTAACAGGATATCAGGTAGAAAACTTAGAAGGCTTTTGCCTCAGTAGGAGGTAACATTAGCCCTGAACTAAATGCTGCTCTGGTCCTACCTGAGAAAGCAAAAAGACAGACATAAAAGTGTCAAACCCTTTCCAAGTGATTTAACTGTACCCCTTAACAAGCTCGAGTACAAAAATGTCAGGACCAAAAAGGGTAATATTACAATGTCTGGCCTCTAACCAAAAATTACTAGACATGCAAAGAAATAGGAAAATACAGGCCATGAGAAGAAAAATCATTTAACTGAAACCAACATAGAATTGTTACATGTTAGAATTAACAGAAAAGAACATAAAAAATGGTTACTGTGTATTTGAAAAGCTAAAGAAAAATTTGAAAAGTGTTAAGATATTCAAAAGATCCCAACTAAACTTCTAAAGATGAAAACTACATCTTTGGGGTAAAAAAGCACTGAAAGTATTAATAGCACATTAGTCTACATGAGAAAAAAATGTGAGACTGGATTTACAGTCATAGCAACAGAAATTATCTAAAGTTAAATGGTGATTTTTAAAATACTGAAAAAAAATGAATAGAACATCAATAAGCTGTGGAACAACATCAAGCAGTCGAATATATGTGTAATTGGAGTTCCCAATGAAGGAGAAACAGAAAGGATATTTGAATAAATAATGGTTAAAATTATTCCAAATCTAATGAAACAATAAAGCTATAAATCCAAAAAGCTCAATGAACTCCACTGAACACACACAAAAAAACACTGTCATATATCATTAAATTGATTAAAACCAATGTTAAAAACAATCTTTAAAACAGCTAGAGAAAAAAAATACACATTATCTACAAGGCAACAAAGACAATGTTGATGGTCAATTTCTCATCAGAAACAATGCAAACCAGAAGAGAGTAGAACATCTTAAAAGCAATTAAAAAAAACCATCAACCTAGAATTGTTTACTCAGTGAAAACATCTTTCAAAAATAAAGGCAAATGAGAATCTTAAAGGAGAAGAAATGTTAAAGGAAATCCTTCAGACAGAGAAAAAAGAAATATCAAGGACAATCCTGCATCTCAAGATCCTTAATCACATCTGCAAAGTCCCTTTTACAATGCGAGGTAACATTCATAAATTCCTGGAATGAGAATGTAGACATCCTTTAGGGGCCACTATTCTACTAACCACACACCTCATATGAAAAAACCACTCAAAAATATGTTACACTAGAACAAAAAATAGTAATGCAAGAAAAACATATGAGAATTCTTTTTAAATGTTAAGCCTCATATGACTGAGAAGAAACAGACAAAAGGAAAAAACTGACACTCTTTTGGACTTTGATGCCTGGGCCATTATCTTTTGAACTGCATACTTAGTAATTTAAGATTGTTTTCTTCCTTTTTTTTATTATTATACTTTAGGTTTTAGGGTACATGTGCACAATGTGCAGGTTTGTTACACATGTATCCATGTGCCATGTTGGTTTGCTGCACCCATTAACTCGTCATTTAGCATTAGGTATATCTCCTAATGCTGTCCATCCCCACTCCCCCCAACCCACAACAGTCCCTGCAGTGTGATGTTCCCCTTCCTGTGTCCATGAGTTCTCATTGTTCAATTCCCACCTATGAGTGAGAACATGCGGTGTTTGGTTTTTTGTCCTTGCGATAGTTTACTGAGAATGATGGTTTCCAGTTTCATCCATGTCCCTACAAAGGACATGAACTCATCATTTTTTACGGCTACATAGTATTCCATGGTGTATATGTGCCACATTTTCTTAATCCAGTCTATTGTTGTTGGACATTTGGGTTGGTTCAAAGTCTTTGCTAATGTGAATAGTGCCACAATAAACATACGTGTGCATGTGTCTTTATAGCAGCATGATTTATAGTCCTTTGGGTATATACTCAGTAGTGGGATGGCTGGGTCAAATGGTATTTCTAGTTCTAGATCCCTGAGGAATCGCCACACTGACTTCCACAATGGTTGAACTAGTTTACAGTCCCACCAACAGTGTAAAAGTGTTCCTATTTCTCCACATCCTCTCCAGCACCTGTTGTTTCCTGACTTTTAGTAACTTCAGCAAAGTCTCAGGATACAAAATCAATGTACAAAAATCACAAGCATTCTTGTACACCAATCACAGACAAACAGAGAGCCAAATCATGAGTGAACTCCCATTCACAATTGCTTCAAAGAGAATAAAATACCTAGGAATCCAACTTACAAGGGATGTGAAGGACCTCTTCAAGGAGAACTACAAACCACTGCTCAATGAAATAAAAGAGGATACAAACAAATGGAAAAACATTCCATGCTCATGGGTAGGAAGAATCAATATCATGAAAATGGCCATACTGCCCAAGGTAATTTATAGATTCAATGCCATCCCCATCAAGCTACCAATGACTTTCTTCACAGAATTGGAAAAAACTACTTTAAAGTTCATATGGAACCAAAAAAGAGCCCGCATTGCCAAGTCAATCCTAAGCCAGAAGAACAAAGCTGGAGGCATCACGCTACCTGACTTCAAACTATACTACAAGGCTACAGTAACCAAAACAGCACGGTACTGGTACCACAACAGAGACATAGATCAATGGAACAGAACAGAGACCTCAGAAATAATGCTGCATATCTAAAACTATCTGATCTTTGACAAACCTGACAAAAACAAGCAATGGGGAAAGGATTCCCTATTTAATAAATGGTGCTGGGAAAACTGGCTAGCCATATGGAGAAAGCTGAAACTGGATCCCTTCCTTACACCTTATACAAAAATTAATTCAAGATGGATTAAAGACTTACATGTTAGACCTAAAACCATAAAAATCCTAGAAGAAAGCCTAGGCAATACCATTCAGGACATAGGCATGGGCAAGGTCTTCATGTCTAAAACACAAAAAGCAATGGCAACAAAAGCCAAAATTGACAAATGGGATCTAATTAAACCAAAGAGCTTCTGCACAGCAAAAGAAACTAGCATCAGAGTTAACAGGCAACCTACAGAATGGGAGAAAATTTTTGCAACCTACTCATCTGACAAAGGGCTAATATCCAGAATCTACAATGAACTCAAACAAATTTACAAGAAAAAAAACAAACAACCCCATCAAAAAGTGGGCGAAGGACATGAACAGACACTTCTCAAAAGAAGACATTTATGCAGCCAAAAGACACATGAAAAAATGCTCATCATCACCGGCTATTAGAGAAATGCAAATCAAAACCACAATGAGATACCATCTCACACCAGTTAGAATGGCGATCATTAAAAAGTCAGGAAACAACAGGTGCTGGAGATTGTTTTCTTCTTAATCACTCCAAGTATACTACTTGATTCCACAGCAAATATTTACATAATAATAATATTGTAAGTGATGTTAAAAAAAAAAAAACTCATGAGCAATCTGAAGAGTGATTTGAAAAAAAAAAAAATGGTTTCTGCCTGCCTGCATCAACTGTTCTATCAATCAAATTGCTTTTCACTTTTAAGGGTAAAATCTAGCATAAGAGGAATTGAAATTATGGTAATTTAACTCCATACAAATATTTTCTAAGTAACATTTCTTGGTCAAGCTTCTTTTCTCCTTCATACTCTTAACCAAGCTGCAAACTTTGATGCTAAAGGGATTTATGGCCCATCAAGAAATTCAATAACTTTTAATATACATTTTCCTTACATAAAATGCTTTGATGCAAGACCAAATTGACCTATTATGTTTATTTTAGAGCTAGTAATGCAATTTCAGAATATCTGAGAAGCTGCAAATGAGTAGAATTTACCTTTCTCTATTTGTATGCATACACCCATGCCAATAAAAATTAGACATATTCAAGGTTTCACATTCAACAGTAAGAGACCAGCATTTTAAACACAACCTAGGAGGTATAACTTTCGCAATCACTCTAAGTTAATAATTTGTCATAATATTAACTATCCCCCAACACTCTAAAACTAGAAATTCCACAATCTTACAAATAGGCTTCTCATTCTATAATTGATGGATTATCTAAATAACCATAATTAAGGAAATAAAAAAATTTTTTTAGAATAAACAATTCAACATTACTTCCCATTCAAACACTATCTAACTGGGAATGACAGTTTGGGTCCTTAGTGTAGAACATCATGTTTAGAGAACCAATACCATGCACAGAACTGATTCTCTTTAGTGCTAACACAGTGGTGAAATATTTCACTTGATTCTCCACTAATCAAAGTTAAAGGCTTTGAAGTCGCTATATTTGTTCACCAACTTCATCCATTTCCATTTAATCATTAAAACCCTGTTTCACTGAAGTCAAGCCTGCTTGGCCATCATTTGAGTTCCAGAGATGCCAGGCCAACACTTAGTTCTGCATGGGAGACCTCAGTGACCCATACCATATTTTTCAAGCACTCACTGAAACTTCCTTTGCAAAGAACTGCTAATCATTATTGTCAGAAGAGATAAGAACGCCGATCTGCTCATTGAAAATTAACTGACTTCACATAGAGAACCTCATTACCTAGACCTTAGCTTCCCTTTTTTGATCTTGATAATCAGAAAAGAAATTTTGCCTATTTATACTGATGTTTTTAAGATTCCCACCAGTACTACCAATTACTCTACTTCCAACAGGTTACAATATATAGTACCACAAGTTGCAACATTTAATATTGCTGCTTATGTCCTAGGGTCAGCCACCTAAAAAAAAAAAAAAAAATTGTCCAACAGCCTCCATTCTCTTCAGCTGTAAAATAAAAATCTGACATCTATGAGGTTGTTAGAACAGGAATAAAGAGTACATTACATCAAATTTCAGAAGTTTGCACTGAAAGTAAAGGTAATTCAAGCAAAAATATGAAAAAATCTCAAAAATGTATTTTCCCCCAAATAATTATCCTAGATCTAAACCATTTTAGCTAAAATGGTTTTACTCTCCCCACTATGTGAGTTACTTATTTGTTCTTTTACTTTTTAAAGAAAGACACTAAGGTATTTATAACAAAACCTGGGCATTACAAATTTAAAATAACGAGCTCAGACTTTATACATTTAGTTATGTCCTTGATCAGTCACAGAGCCAAAAGGGAAACAGAATTAAGCTTACAAGAAAATAAAATAGTAAGATATTAATATATAAAATAGAAAAAGAGGTATATATAACAGAATTTATTATACCAAAATTAAATGTAATTCTAACAAGGCTAGAGAGGCAAAAAAAAAAATCAAATGTAAGTCATGTAAGACTTTAAAAATCAGGATATTAAACCAACATTGATATCACATTGTTTAAATTAGGTCCTTCGTTTTAGCCATAACGAATGTGTATATTTCATGGGTCAAAAACACAAAGTAATTCTTATTATACAAATGCTGTTGTAGTAAACACACAAGCATTTTTTTTCTGATGTTTGCACCTTATTTATATTTTCTTCCAAAACCACTGCTCCTGGCTTACATCACAGGAAGAACAACAAAAAAGAGTAGGAACTTCAGAAACTGAACCATAAAATAAGAATGCCCGTTTGCCTAAGGCATTTATAATGGCAAACATGTTTAATAAGAGAATCTATATATTGTAGGCTCTTTATAAAAAGTACGTAACTACAGCATTAACTAAAGTTCAATTTTAATAGCCTAAAATTCTCCCATTTTTGTCTTACAAGACAGGAAAAGAAGACCGGATCTAAAGTTCAGAGACTAAGTTCTGCTCAGGGTTCGACAATAAAACAGATAAGCTAATTGAGCTCATCACTTAAAATTGTCCTCTCTGACTCTCAGCTTTCCTTAACTGTAGAATTAGTACAACCACTACAGATCTTCCTAACTCCTTAAGAATTTAATATGTGATTAACAGGTATGAATTAAATCAATTCCTGCCTTCCACCTATCACCCAATAAAGGATCAGTTCATTTTAAATGACCTTGAGAAAATGTAATTCATTTTTAATATCATTTAAAATAAACATAATAAAAACATTATTTTAAATAAAATTCTTCTTCTACAGAATCCAAACAGTATAAATTGAAACATAAGTTATTCAATGTTTTCAGTTCTATAAGTCACCATTCCCCTCAAACACTGTAGGTAACCAAGAAGTTAAGACTCTCAACACATGAAGAGTGAACTCTTTCCCATCCAGACCCAGTAGACTGTTTTTTTTTTTAATTTTTGTACTCTGTTGACAAAAGTTCCAAAAAGCTACCCTTGAAAATGAGAAAGAAGTGTTAGCACACAAAATGAGCATTAAAATCTGCTTGATGTTCATTAAAGAAAAAGCTAAAAGAAGAAGGGGGAGTCTAGCCCCCCCCCAAAAAAAACTTGTCTTTATATATTTTATAAACATTTCAGAAGACTAATTTCTAAAATTAACTTGCATGGTTCTCCTTGCACTAAACATCTGTATTACTTTCCTACTGCTGCTGTAACAAAATAATACAAAATAATACAAACTTAGCAGCTTAAAACAGCACAAATTTGTCTTACAGTTTTAGAGGTCAGAAGTCCAAAATGGATTTCACTGGGTTAAAATCCAGGTGTTGATGGACTGCAATCCTACTGGAAACTCTAGAGGATAATCTGTCTCCTTGACTTTTGGAGCTTCTAGAGGCTGCTGACATTCCTTGCAGCTTCCTTCCATCTTGAAGTCCAACAATTCCAACCAAGTTGCTCTCACATTGAATTCCTCTGACTCTAACTCCTTTGCCTCCCTCTTTCACTTATTGCCACTGTGATTGCACTAGGCCCACCTGGATAACCCAGGCTAACCTCTTTAAGGATAGCTGATCGGTAACCTTAAAGCCATCTGCAACCTAATTCCCCTTGCCATGGTAACATAGTCACAAGTTCCAGGGATTTGAATATGGACATCTTTGGGAGGTCTGCCTTCTCTCCACCACTACGTCTGTCATACATTTATTGAGAGATTCTATTAACAGATTATAGAGATGAACAAGCCCTATGGGGGTCAATTTAAAGGGAAAGACAAAAGAACAAAACTACAATTCAGCAGAAAAAAAATATAAACACAGGAACACTTAGCAACAAAGGCAGATGAATAAAAATTTCTTTAAAATAATAACTAAAATATTATATATCTGTCTGAAAGCCCATGCCTACATGGAATGCTCTACATAATTTAATATCATTGTGAGGAAAGCCCTGTTTAAAAAATGTCACAAGGAATGTGGTCAATATCAATCAGAATTTTAGAGACTATTGAGATCTGAAGATATCTCACCACCAATCTAGTGTTCAACTGAGACCTAGAGAAATTATAACTTTCCTAAGATCACTTGGCTAGATAGTTTCAGAAACAGGACTTGAACTCAATTTCCTTATTTCTGGTCAAAATACTATATGAGATAGCACAAACAAATAAGTTCACTATGGTGTGTTTAAGAAATAAGAATAACCTGTAATCCCAGAACTTTGGAGTCTGAGGCAGGTGGATCACGAGGTCAGGAGGTCCAGACCATCCTGGCTAACACAGTGAAACCCCATCTCTTCTAAAAGTACAAAAAATTAGCCGGGCGTGGTGGCAGGCGCCTGTAGTCCCAGCTACTCAGGAGGCTGAGGCAGGAGAATGGCATGAACCTGGGAGGCGGAGCTTGCAGTGAGCCAAGATCACACCACTGCACTCCAGCCTGGGTGACAGTGCAAGACTCCATCTCAAAAAAAAATAAATAAAATTGGCCGGGCGCGGTGGCTCACGCTTGTAATCCCAGCACTTTGGGAGGCCGAGGCGGGCGGATCACGAGGTCAGGAGATCGAGACCACGGTGAAACCCCGTCTCTACCAAAAATACAAAAAATTAGCCGGGCGTGGTGGCGGGCGCCTGTAGTCCCAGCTACTCAGAGAGGCTGAGGCAGGAGAATGGCGTGAACCCAGGAGGCGGAGGTTGCAGTAAGCCGAGATCGCGCCACTGCACTCCAGCCTGGGCGACAGAGCAAGACTCCGTCTCAAAAAATAAATAAATAAATAAATAAATAAATAAATAAATAAATAAAAGAAAAAAGAAAAAAAGAAATAAGAATAAAATGTAATTACAGTTTGAAAATATCAACTACAGATCTGTGCAATTATAAAAGTCCTAAGGTCAGAGAAAGATAAATTATGCATGATCTCACTTATATGCGAAATCTAAAAAATTCAAACTCACAAAAACAAATAGTAGAGGCTGGGTGGGAAGGAGAGGTGTGGAATTAGGAAGATGTTGGTCAAAGGATACAAAATTTCACACAGGCAAGAAAAGTAAGTTCAAGAGATCTGTACACATTGTGACTACAGTTAATAACAATGTAGTGTACATTTGAAAACTACTGAGAAGAAAACAGATTTTAAATGTGTTCACCACACACACAAAAATTAAGTACGTGAGGTAATGGATATGTTAATTAGCTCATTTGAGCTATTCCACAATATGTACACATATCAAAACATCATGTTGTATATACCATAAACATATTAAATTTTTATGTCAATTTAAAAATAAATAAATAGTAAAAGTTTTGCAGCATAAAGGTATAAAGTTCAGCCATTTAGCCAATTCACCTTTGTATAATACCCTATTTCAAAGATGTTATAAATGTGAGACCTCATGTTTCATTAATCTAGTTTACATTACTTCAATGAGATCTTACCAGATGCCAGGCAAGTCCTAGGTGAAGGGGATACAGGAGTGAGCACAAATTTTAAAAGCCCTGCTTTTATGAACTTTTATGAAATAGTGAAGGATCAGGGGAACAGATAAAAAGCAAACAAGTATATCGTATGTCAGAAAAAGGTTGTATTTACTAGTACTGAGATGTGAAGGAAGACCAGCGACGTGCATTCTCAATGTCACTTAAAAACAAACAGGATGTGGAATGTTAAAAGCTGATGACAAGATGAAGGAGATAAAATGTCTAATATCTTAAAAACACTCAAACACACAAGCACTGTCATAAAATTGAATGAGAACCTCTTTCTCAAACCCCAAATAAAAATTAATACCAATTAAAATCAAACTCCATCCAAACTGTAGAATTGGCAGAAAGAATAGATGCATTGGTCAATGGAACAGGACACAGACCCCAGAAATCAACCCATACAATGTAGTCAACTGATTTATGAAAAAGGCACAAAGGCAATTCAATGAAAAAAGCATAGTCTTTTCAACAAATGATGCTAGAATAATTGGATATTCATACACCAAGAAGAAAATTAAATGAACCTGGACTTGGACCTTATATTTTACAAACAATTAATGCAAAATGAATCATAAACCTAGGCATAAAACGCGAAACAGTAAAATTTCTAGATGAAGACATAGGAGAAAATCTACATGACCTTGGGTTTAGTGATGAGTTTTCAGATACAATACAAAAAACATTATTTATGAAAGAAAATAGATAAATTAGACTTAATAAAATTTAAACTCTACTCTGTGAAAGACACTATTAACAGAATGAAAAGACAAACCAAAGATTCGGAGAAAATATTTAGAAAACACATCTGATAAAGAGGTTGTATATAAAATATACAGCGGGGCAGGGAGACTCATGCCTGTAGCCCTAGCACTTTAGGAGACGGAGGTGGGAGGATTGCTTGAGGTCAGAAGTTTGAGACCAGCCTGGTCAACATAACAAAACCCCGTCTCTACAAAAAAATTTGAAAATAAAAAATTAGTAGATTATGGTGGCACTGCCTGTAGTCCCAGCTACTCAGAAGGCTGAGGTGGAGAATCACTTGAGCCCAGGATTTTGAGGCTGCTTTGAGCCATGATCATGCTACTGCACCTCAGTCAAGGTGATAGAGCAACACCCTGTCTCCAAACTAAATAAATAATTAAAATACACAAAGAATTCTTAAAACTAAGCTGGGCGCAGTGGCTCACACTTGTAATCCCAGCACTTTGGGAGGCCAAGGCAGGTGGATCACCTGAGGTAAAGGTGTTCAAGACCAGCCTGGCCAACATGGTAAAAACCCGTCTCTACCAAAAATACAAAAAAATTAGCCGGGTGCAATGGTGCACGTCTGTAATCCCAGCTACTCAAGAGGCTGAGACAGGAGAATCACTTGAACTCAGGGAGGCAGAAATTGCAGTGAGCCAAGATCACACCATTGCACTCCAGCCTGGACAACAGAATGAGACTTCACCTCAAAAAAAAAAAAAAAAAAAGAATTCTTAAAACTCAACAATAACAACAACAACAACAAAAAATGGGCCAAAAAAAAAAAATCTGAACAGACTCCTCACCAAAGAAGATATACAGATGACAAATAAGCATATGAAAAGATGCTCAACATCATTATGTCATTAGGGAAATACAAATTAAAATGATGAGATACTACTAGACATCTATTAAAATAGCTAAAATTTTAAAAACTGACAATACCAAATGTTGACTAGGATGCAGAGAAACGTGAGCTCTCAATTCATTGTTGGAGTGAATGCAAAAGCTGTATACCATTCCAAATTTTGGAATACAGTTTGGCAGTGTCTTAAAAAGCTAAACACAGTCTCTATCATATAATATAGCAATTGTGCTCCTTTGAAATTTTATGTCGACATAAACACCTGCATGAGAATGTTTATAGATGTCTTATTTATACTGGTCATGAGCTGGAAGCAATCTCAATAGGTGAGTGTATAAACGAACTGTTGTCATCCGTATAATAGAATACTATTCATAGGAGAAAAAAAAACTGGCTGAGGGAGGTGGCTCATGCCTGTAGTCCCAGCACTTTGGGAGGCAAAGATGGGCAGATTGCTTGAGCCTAGGAGTTTGAGACCAGCCTGAGCAACATGGCAAAACCCTGTCTCCGCAAAAAATATAAACGTTGGCCAGGTGTGTGGTCCCAGCTACTCAGGAGGCTGAGGTGGAAAAATCACCTGAGCCCAGGAAGCTGAGGCTTCAGTGAGCCATGATCACACCACTGCACTCCAGCCTGGGTGACAGAGGGAAACCCTGACACACACATACCCCGAAGTAAACTAAAACAAAAACAAGGGCCTATGTGACAGAGCACGACCCTGTCCCCTCCCCTCCCCAGAACACAACATAAACGACTCTTACATGCATATACATAAATATGATGTTGAGCCAAGGAAAAGGCTATGTACTGTATGACATTTGTGTGACATTCTGAAAAAGGCAAAACTACAGTGACAGTAAATAGGTCAATCATTGCCAGGGGTTTGGGAAGGGGTGAGGGTTGAATAAATATAGCACATTGGATTTTTAGGATATGAAAGTATTCTCTTTGATATTCTAATGGGGGATACATGACATCGTAAATTTCAAAACCCACAAAATATAGAGCCAACCTTAATGTATGCAAATTGTAAAAAATTATTTGGGAGGTTGGAGAATCCAAGATGGAATGCAGGCTGTGGTGAAAGAATCTAGCAAATGTATAAAATCCACTCAGTGATGGAATGGGAAAGATGCTGACCTGAGAATCCTTACAGATAAGTGGAGTAGGTAAGACTAAAGGCAAAAGGCACTGCACGTAAGCTCTGTGGATAAAACTGTTTCTCACAGGGTATTTAGTTAGGAATTCTAAAATCACTATTATACTGTATACTGGAGTTGAACAACGTAAATGGATCATGGCTCTTGGGAGCCAAATCTCTCAGTGTTTGAGTGACAGTTTACAGAGAAGCAATGAGAGAAAACTCCAATGAGCCATGTGGTAACAGATTAAGAGTTGGAGTCATCAGTATAAACACATATTTGGCTTAATATAGACAGACACAAATACAAATATTTATAAATATGTGAACATACACAGATTATTATACACAACATATTTCCTTGCTCTGTCAGCTGAAAGAGCCTAGAAGCAACACATCCCAGTAGCAATGAGCATAGCAGATCTTGGTTTCTGGTAATAGTCTCCAATAAAAGAAATCAGGGATCCTTAGAAAAATCATTGATTCTAGCACTGGAGCAGGGAACATACAAGATGTGCATGAGCATCTTGTAGTGCCAGAAATTAAGAAAGTACTCAAAAACAACGACAATGCAACAGTGGGGGTATATCAAAGGGACACAGTAGCCAATTGACAGAGCTTCCATGGCCAAAGCTGCAACAGTCTGATCAATGAAATAAACAAGTATTAGATTATAATCCAAAGTATAAAATAAATATCCATACTGACATACATAAATGCATGCATGCATGCATAAACAGAGAAGAGACCCATCTCTTAGGCAGAAGAATTCCGAATAGTTGAGTAGATACTCTCCTCTCACAGAAGTGCAGCATGACTCCTACTCACACATGGGCTGCACGCAGTGCCTTCAGTACCATTACAATGGAGGAACCTGATGACTACCACCTCAGCCAGGTGATCAAGATTCACGTCAACAGTAAAACATGATACTGACACAATAGTGTACACCCTTAATATGAGGAGAATGGTACTTTACCTCTTTAGACTCCCTCCCCAAAAATACATAATCATGAGAAAAAAATATCAGACAGATCCCAACTAAGGGATGTTTTATGGAATACTCCTCAAAACAGTCAAAATCATCAAAAACATGAGGAGTCTGAGAAACTGTCACAGCCAAGAGGAGCCAAGGGAGACATGACAATGAATGCAATGTGATATTCTGGATAGAGTCCCGGAATAGAAAAAGAACAGTAGGTAAACACTAAGGAAATCTGAATAAAGTATGGACTTTAGGTCATAACAATGCATCATTACTGGCTCATTAATTAATATAAGATGTTAATAATAAGGGGAAACTGGGCTTGGCGTATAGGGGGACTCTGTACTATATTCATAACTTTATCTCTAAAGCTGCTCTAAAATAAAAAGGTTGCTTAAAAATATCTACTGGAATGAATGACAAATTCTTATCAGTGAAGGAAATAAGAAATCTCCATTAGGTCTCTAGGTACCAATTTAAGCACATCTGAAAGTCTGATTCATCCCTTAAATATTTAAAAGGCAGGAGGCCAATATGTTATCTTTTTTCTAATTTTTAAATTTTTTTGAAAAAGTACAAATATCCTCTGGATTGCAAAATACTTTAATATGGATTTTTTCTTAAGTATTTGAAAGTACTGGTAACAGGATAACAAAATAAATTATTATTTAAAAAAACTTTTTACTTAATTAGGTAAAACTGTGGTCAACTGTGGGTATCATTTGGACCTGGGTTTTTCCTGCAACTATGAGAGCCATTCAGTACAGAGGGTCCCAGGGCTGAGTCTTAGAGGACTTCACCAACGATGCCTCAGTAGAGATGACCTATAAGCACCACCTGCTACCTGGAAGAACAAGCTGGCTTCATATATCCTACACTAGAGGCTAAAAACAGGTGGTATTTTACTTGACCCATAAATATTTTTCGTAATCCGAACTAGTTGTCACAATAAAAATTGGGAGACTACTTGTGAAAATTCAAATTTCTACCACTTGGTTTGAAAAACAGGAAGATTTGGCCACATCAGGCCTGCATTTTCACAGGACAACAACCAGATGTAATAGAACAGAGGCAGCCCCTTTAAACAAGGCATAGCTATCTGTCTAGTTTGCCTCAATCTCCACCACTCCCTATGTTCAGTATCCCAGGCCACTTTACTTATTACTTAGAGCTCTGCAACCTTCCATCCTGTTACTCCTGGAATTTGAAAAACAATAACATTGGAGACAGACCAACAATATCTGTAAACTAATACAAATAACAGCATTTTTATATCATGACCTAGAAGTACTCTGAATTATCCAGGTACTAATGAACACCCAAACTAAAAATGCCAAAACAGCATTCATTGCTTAATTCGGGTTCAGGAAAGAAGTCAATAGGATGGAGATGTAACAGATAAAACAAGATATAAATAGATATATTCTGCTAACTCCTATCTCCTGACAAAGACTAATCCCTCCCAACCTCCAGAGCAACAACAAAAATATCCAACACTGTAAAATAGTGTTCTTCTCTATCACTAACTCCAATTAGCCCCAGTCAGGAGTTTGGGTTGTTTAGGTATGTTCTTGCATTGGTTGGAAGTAGTAAACACAGACATCCCTGGCATACCATGAAACATAGAGGGATAGGGCCCAAGGAATACTGCACCTTTCCACTCTTCCAAGTACTGAACTCAAGCGTCCTGCTACGGATGACAAAATGAGCACAATAAAAAGGCACTTACACGTTGGAACAATGGAAAAATCAGTTATTTGAAGGCATCTGTTTCTCATGTGGAGAAATTTTAATTCCCATGTGCGCAATTTTGAGAACTTTTTATTCTGGTGCTGGATGAGGGCAGATTTTCTTGTTTCTGATTCTGACTTTCCAATCCATTAGGACTCTGGTAAACTCTGGTACTATCACTACAAATTGCATAAACTCACAGACTCCTGAATAAAAGAAAAAGTCTGATTATTATTTACGTAAAGTAGGATCCACTTTCCAAATCTAACTGCTTCATCATCACAGTCAACCTTAATTTCTCAATTTGTAAAACTGAGAAACTAATTTCTTAACTTGCAAACTTGAGAAACTAATTTCTTCTTTTTTTTTCTTTCTTTTTATTTTTAGGGAAACTAGTTTCTTAGAGTGCTTAGGAGATACTATGAAAAGTTAAAACATGTAAAGACTAATCATGTATCCTATCTAAATGAGTATATCCTGATTTCTAGCATAAGAGAAATACCTTGTATTCGTTTGCTAGTGCTGCTATAATGAAGTACCACCAACTAGGTGGCTTAAACAATAGAAATTTATTGTCTCACAATTCTGGAAGCAGTAAATACAAAAGCAAGGTGTTGACAGGGTTGGTTCCTTTTGGGGGGTATGGGAGAAAGATGAGTTCCGTGTCTCTCTCATTGGCTTGTAGATAGCTGTCTTTTCTCTGTGTCTCTTCACACTGTCTTCCCTCTATGCATATCTCTGTATACAAAGTTCCCCTTTTTAATAAGAATACCAGTCATATTAGATTAGAACCCAACCTAATGATCTTGCTTTAACTTGATTACTGCCGCAAAAGCCCTATCTCCAAATGAGGTCACATTCTGAGCTCCCATGGGTGAAAACGTCAACATCTGATTTTGGGGGAAAGGGAGACACAATTCAACCCGTAATAACATATTAATGGATAGATATGTATGTATGTATGTATGTCTATTAATTCAGTATAGTTATATTATCTTGATGATTGATAAGCATGGTTCTAGTTGCATATATGTATTCCTGTTAGTGTGTATTTGTAACACACAATGTAAAACTTTTTTCTATTTCTTTCCTTTCTACATACATAACACAGATCACACATATATATCCACACTTCACTGCTAAACAGAGGTGTTTCAAGCCAAGTCTGAAATAAACACTCAAAATCGGACATATTTTCCAAGGGAGGTAAAGATTATAGTATAATCAACAGGAATGTTCAAGCCAGCAATAATTTAATTTAGTAGCTGAGCCAAACCACGATAGTCTACTTTTAAAATATGGAAACTTGAGAATGTGATATTGTTACAATTCTTAACTATGGCATGCAAGAACGTTTCTTTTAAACTTCAAGTCACACAAATCCATTTTGTATATTTTTTAAAGGAAATGTCTATTCAGCACATTTGGGATTTGGAAGCTTGAAAATAACTGAATGCTTTTTCCTGTTGAGTGCATTTTAACACCAAATGTAAATGCTATTATGAGGTTCCAGTTGCCACAGGACTCTGCCTTCATGCAGACTTAGTTTGATGAAGATCTCAGAAGGAAATACTCATGGTTCAGGTTCCAATGGATGAACGCATTCACCCTATGAAACATAGAAAGTGCTACCTTTTCTAAACTGTTAACAAAAGATAACCAGTTATGACTCTTCAAGTGTCTTTGCTCTTGCTCTTCCTTTTAAAACGTTTGAGCAGTTTTTAAAAGATCATGCCTGTTTATAAAGGTTTACCTAAGGCAAATTTGTCCTATCAGGTAAAATGTCAGAATGCAGACAGGTGGTTTCCCTTTTTTTTTTTTTTTTTAATTATGGTAAAAAAAAAAAATAGGCCAGGCATAATGGTTCACACACACCCTGTAATCCCAGTGCTTTGAGAGGCCGAGACAGGATGATCGCTTGAGGCCAAAAGTTCAACACTAGCCTGGGCAACATGGCAAGACTGTCTCTACAAAACCTAAAAAAATTAGCTGAGCCTACTGGCACATAACCATAGTCCTAGCTATTTGGGAGGCTTAGGCAGGAGTACTGCTTGAGCCCAGGAGTCTGAGGTTGCAGTGAGCTATGATCACACCACTGCACTCCAGCCTAGGTGACAGGAGCCAGACCCTGTCTAAAAAAGGGGGAAGGGAGGAGTAACAAAATTTACCATTTTAACCATTTTTCAGTGTACATTACAATAGTGTTGACTACATGCACATTGTTGTAAAAAAGAAACATAGAACTTCCTTATCTTGCAAAACCAAAACTCTATAACCACTGAACAACTCTCCCTTTCTTCATCCCTATCCCCTGGTAACTACCCATTCTACTTTCTGTTTCTAAGAGTATGGCTATTTTAGATACCTCACGTAAGTGGAATCATGTGGTATGTGTCTGTGACTGGTTTATTTCAGTTAGCGTGATGACCTCCAGGTTCATCTATGTTGTAGCATATGACAGGATTTCCTTCTTTTTTTAATTCTGAGCAATATTCCATTGTATGTATATATCATATTTTTTTATCCCTATCTCTGCTGATTAACATTTAGGTTGTTTCCACCTCTTAGCTACTGGAAATAAAGCTGCAATGCAAATGGGTGTGCAAATATCTCCATGGGGTCCTGTTTTCAATTCCTTTGTATATAAACCCAGAAGTGAGATTGCTGAATTACACGGTAATTTTGGTTTTAATTTTTTGAGGAGCCTCTATATCATTTTCCCTAGTGGCATCACTTTACATTCCCACCAACAGTGCAAAAGGATTGCAATTTCTCCAGATCCTAACCAACACTTGTTATTTTCAGTTTGCTTTTTTTTTAATAATGGCCATCCTAACGAGTGCAAGGTGATACCTCTTGTGATTTTGAGTTACATTTCCTTAACAGTTACTTGATGTTGATGTTTTCATAGCCATGTTTACCTTTTCATGTTTGTTGGCTAATTGTATATCTTCTTTGATATATTCGAGTCCTTTGCCCATTTTTAAATTTTGATGTTTGTTATTGAGTTACAGAAGTTCTTTACATATTTTGGTTATGTACCTGTTATGAGATATATGGTTTGCAATTATTTTCTCCCATTACGTAGATTGCCTTTTCACTCTGTTGATTTTCCTTTGCTGCACAAAAGTTTTTAGGTCTGATGTCCTATTTGTCTATTTTTGCTTCTGGTGCCTGTGCTTTTTGTGTTAAATCCACAAAATCATTGCCAAACCCAATGTCATGAAGCTTTTCCCCTGTTTTCTTCCAGGAGCTTAATAATTTCAGGTATTACATTTAGGTCTTAATCCACTTGAGTTAATTTTTTTTTAATCTGGTATAAGGTAAGGGTCTAACTGCATTCTTTTGCATGCCAGTATCCAGCTTTCCCAACATCACATTTGTTGAAGAGACTGTCCCTTCCCTACTAGTAACCTTGGCACCTTTGTCAAAAATCATTTGACTATATAGGCGAGGATTTATTTCTTGATTCTCTGTTCTGTTCCACTAATCTGTATGTGTGGCTTTTTTTTTTTTTTTTTTTTTTTTTGAGACAGGGTCTTGCTCTGTCACCTGGGCTGGAGTGCAGTGGCATGATCACAGCTCTCTGCTGCCTCAACTTCCCAGACTCAAGCAATTCTCCCACCTTAGCCTCCAGATTAGCTAGGACCAAAGGCACACATCACCACACCTGGATAACTTGTTATTTTTTGTAGAGACAGGGTTTTGCCATGTTACCCAGGCTGGTCTCAAACTCCTGATCTCAAACGATCTGCCCACCTCTACCTTCCAAAGTGCTGGGATTACAGGTGTGAGCCACCACACTGGGCTTATATGTCTGTCTTTATTCCACTACCATAATATTTTGATTGCTATAGATTTGTAATATGTTTTTAAGTCAGGACATAACGAGGTTTCAAGCTTTGTTTTTCTTTTCTCAAGACTTTTTTGGCTTTTCTGGGTCCTCGGAGATTCCATATGAATTTTAGAAATTTTTTTTTCTATTTCTGCAAAAACTAACACTGCTATTTCAATAGGGCTTATACTGAATCTGTAGATTGGTTTGGGTAATAGAGATACTTTAACAAAATATTAAGGATTCCAAACCATGAACACAGAAGGTCTTTCCATTTAGTTGTGTTTTCTGCAATTTTTTCTGCAATGTTTTGTAGTTTTCGGTGTAGAAGTGTTTTGCTTCATTGGTAAAGTTCATTCCTAAGTATTTTATTCTTTTCGATGCTACTGTAAATGTGATTGTTTCCTCAACTGCCTTTTCAGATTGGTCATTGCTGAGTATAGAAATGTAACTGACTTTTGTGTGTTGATTTTGTGTCCTGCAACTTTGCTAAATTTGTTTATTAGTTCTAGCAGTTTTATGTGTGTGTGTCGAATCATTAGGGTTTTCTATGTACAAGATCATGTCACCTATGAAAAGATCATTATATTTATTCCTTTCCTATTTGGATGCTTTTTGTTTTTAAAGGGAAAGGATTCAGTTTTCACCACTGAGTATGATGTCAGCTGTGAACTTTTCACATATGGCCCTTTATTTCATTGAGGTAATTTCCTTCTATTCCTTGTTTGGTTAGTGTTTTGTCATGAAAGGGTGTATGACTTTCTCAAATGCTTTTTCTGCATCAATTGAGATGATCATGTGTTACATTTCCTTTATTCTGTTAACATATCAGTATTACCTTGATTTTTATATGCTGGACCATACTTGCATTTCAGTAATAAATCCCACTTGGTCATAATGCACCACTCTTTTAATGTGGTGTTGAATTCAGTTTGCTAAAATTTTGTTGAGGATTTTTGTATATCCTGGTTTTGGTATCAGAGTAATGTTGACCTCACAGAATGAGTTTGCAAGCGTTTCCTCCTCTACAGTTTTCTGGAAGAGTTTGAGAAGGACTGGTGTTAATTCTTATTTAATTGTTTAGAAGCATTCTCCAGCGAAGCCATCTGGTCCTGGGCTTTTGTCAGGAGGCTTTTGATTGCTGATTCAATCTCCCTACCAGTATATGTCCACTCAGATATTTTATTTCTTCATAATTTGGTCTTGATAGATTGTATATTTCTGGAAATGTATACATTTCTTCAAGGTTATATAATTTGTTGTTGTATAATTGTTCATAGTACTCTATTATGATACTTTACATTTCTGTGGCATCAGTTGTAATGTCTCCTCTTTCTTTTCTGATTTTTGTTATTTGAGTCTTTGTTTTCTTCTTAGTCTAGCTAAGTATGGAACTGTTGATTTTGTTGATCTTTTTAAGAAACCAACTCTTAGTTTCATAGCCTTTTTTTTTTTTTTTACCATTTTTCTATTATCTATTTCATTTATTTGGACTCTAATTTTTATTCCTCCTTTATTCCTTCTGCTAACTTTGGGTTTAGCTTGTTCTTCCTTTCCTAGTCCCCTTAAGCATAAAATTAGGTTGTTGATTGGAGATTTTCTTAATATGAATGTTTACTACTATAAACTTCCCTCTTATTACTGCTTTTGCTGCATCCTATATGTTGTGCTATGTTGTGTTTTCATATTCATTTTTCAATAGATTTTCTAATTTCCCATGATTTCATCTTTGATCCACTAATTATTCAAGAGTGTGTTGTTTAATTTCCACATATTTGTGAATTTTCTAGTTTTTCTTGTGCTACTGATTTCTAGTTTTATTACAATATGGTCTAAAAAGATACTTGATATGACTTCAATCTTTTCTTAATACTAGTTTTGTGGCCTACCATGTGATACATCCTGGAGAATGCTCCTAGTGCACTTGAAAAGATTGTCTATTCTGCTGTTTTGGTGTGCAGTGTTCTGTATATATCTGTTAGGTCCAGTTGGTCTATAGCATTATTCAAGTGCTCTGTTTCTCTACTAATATTCTGTCTGGTTATTAAAAGTGGGGCACTGAAATATTCTATTATTATTATGTTACTATTTCTCCCTTCAATTTTGTCCATGTTTGCCTTATATATTTTTTGTATTCTGCTGTAAGGTACATGTATATTTATCATTGTCATACCTTCCTGGTGAATTGGCCCTTTTATCATTACATAATGTACTTAAAAAAATTTTTTTTATTTCAATAGCTTTAGGGGTATGAGCGATTTTTTGGTTACATGGATGAACTGTACCATGGTAAAGTCTAGAATTTTAGTGCACCCACCACCCGAATACTATACCCAATAGGTACTTTTTCGTCTCTCACCTCTCTCCTGCTTGCCCTCCTTCTGAGTCTCCAATGTACATTATACCACTCTGTATGCCCTTGCATATCCATAAGCTTAGAAACCACCTGTAAATGAGAACATGTTGGATTTAGATTTTGATCCCAGAATTACTTCACTTAGAATAATAGCCTCCAGTTTCATCCCAGTTGCTGCAAAAGACATTCTTTCATTCTTTTTTATGGCTGAGTAGTATTCCACAATATACATATGCCACATTTTCTTTATCTACTCTTTGGTTGATGGGTATTTAGGTTGATTCCATATCATTACAATTGTGAACTGTGCTGTGATAAGTATGTCTTTTTTATATATTGATTTCCTTTCCATTGGGTAGATACTCAGTAGTGGAATTCATGGATCAAATCTCCATACTGTATTCTATAGAAGTTATACTAATTTACATTCCAACCAGCAGTGTATAAGTGTTCCTTTTTCACCCTGTCCACGCCAACATCTATTGTTTTTTGAATTTTTAATAATGGCCATTCTGGCTGGGGTACGGTGGTATCTTGTGTTTTAACTTGCATTTCCCTGATGATTAGTGATGTTGAGCATTTTTGCATGTTTGTTGGCCATTTGCATATCATCCTTTGAAAACTGTCTATTCATGTCCTTTGCCCACTCTTTAATGGGATTATTTGTTTTTTCTTAGTGATTTGAGTTCCTCGTATGTTGTCAGATGCAAAATTTGCAAATTTTTTCTCTCATTCTGTAGGTTATTTAATGATTATTTCTTCTGCTGTGCAGAAGCTTTTGTTTAATTAGGTCCCATTTATTTATTTTTGCTTTTGTTGCATTTGCTTTTTGATGTCTTAGTCATAAATTCTTTGCTTAGGCCAGTGTCCAGAAAAGTTTTTCTTCTAGAATTTTCAGGGTTTCAGGTCTTAGATTTAAGTCTTTAATCTATCTTAATTTTTTTATATGGTGAGAGATAGGAATCCAGTTTCATTCTTCTACATGTGGCTATTCAATTTTCCCATCACCATCTATTTAATGGGATGTCCTTTCCTCAATTTATGTTTTTGTATGCTTTGTCAAAGATCAGTTGGTTGTAAGTATTCGGCTTTATTTCTTGGTTTTCTATTTTGTTCCATGGTCTATGTAACTACTTTTTTACCAGTACCATACTTTTTTGGTAACTATAGCTCTGAAGTATATTTTGAAGTCAGGTAATGTGATGTCACCTTCAGATTTGTTCTTTTTGCTTAGGATTGCTTTGGCTATTTGGGCTCTATTTTGGTTCCATGTGAATTTTATGATATTTTTTCTAATTATCTGAAAAAACAATGCTGGTATTTTGATAGGAATTACATTGAATCCATAGATTGCTTTGGGCAGTATGGTCATTTTTACAATATCGATTCTTCCAATCCATGAGCATAAGGTGTATTTCCATTTGTTTGTGTCACC
The DNA here is from genome assembly GCF_009828535.3 of Hylobates moloch. NCBI lineage: Eukaryota > Metazoa > Chordata > Mammalia > Primates > Hylobatidae > Hylobates > Hylobates moloch. The sequence goes on along the minus strand of NW_026652278.1, from coordinate 53,723,965 downwards.
TGTGATTTATTTAGCAGTATTTTTTAGTTCTCCTTGTACAGGTGTTTCACTTCCTTGGTTACGTATATTCCTAAGTATTTTTGTATAACTACTGTAAAAGGAATTGAGTTCTCAATTTGATACTCAGCTTGGTTCTCACTGGTGCATATAGCACTGCTACTGATTTATGTATATTAATTTTGTAATCTGAGACTTTACTGGATTCATTTATCAGATCTAGGATTCTTTGGAGGAGTCAGGGTTTTCTAGGTATATGATCACATCATCAGCAAAAAGACATAAGTTTGACTTCCTCTTTTCCAGTTTGGATGCCCTTTACTTCTCTTGCCTGATTGCTCTGACTAGGACTTCCGGTATTATACTGAATAGAAGTGGTGAAAGTGGGCATCCTTGTCTTGTTCCCATTCTTAGAGGGAATTTTTTCAAGTTCTCCCCTTTCAGTATTATGTTAGCTGTGAATCTGCCATAGATGGCTTTTATTATTTTGAGGTATGTTTCATCTATAACTAGTTTGTTGAGAATTTTTATCATAAAAGGATACCAGATTTTATCAAATGCTTTTTCTGCACCTATTGAGGAAGAAAAAGTGGGAATAAAACCCACTTCATCATGGTGAATTATTTTTTTTGTTCTAGTTCATTCCGCTTCTAGTATTTTGTTGAGGATTTTTGCACCTATATACAACAGGGATACTGGTCTGTAGTTTTCTTCTTTTGCTAGGTTCTTTCTTGGCTTTGGTATCAGGATGATACTGACTGGGTCGAATGAGGTAGGGAGGTTTCCCTCCTTCTCAATCTTGTGGAATAGTTCAGTAGAATTGATTCCAGTTCTGCTTTTAATGTCTAGTAGAATTCGGCTTGAATCCATCTGCCCTAGGCTTTTTTGTTGGCAGGGTTTTTGTTTGTTTGTTTGTTTGTTTACCTGATTCAATCTGACAGCTTGTTATTGGTCTGCTCAGGATTTCTATTTCTTCCTGATTCAAGCTAGGGTGTTGTATGTTTCCAGGAATTTATCCATTTCCACTAGATTTTCTAGCTTGTGTGCACAAAGGTGCTCATAGTAATCTCAAATAGTCTTTTATATTTCTGAGGTGTCAGTTGTAATGTCTCCATTTTCACTTCTAATTGAGCTTATTTGAATCTTTTCTCTTCTTTTCTTGGTTAATCTAGCTAGTAGTGTAACAGTTTTGTTTATCTTTCCAAATAACTAGCTTTTTGTTTCATCGATTTTTGTACTGTCTTTTCAATTTCATTTCATTCTGCCCTGATCTTTGTTATTTTTCTTCTGCTAGCTTTGGGTTTGGTTTGTTCTTTTTCTAGTTCCTTGAGGCATGACATTAGCTTGTCAATTTGTAACCTTTCAGAATTTTTGACGTAGGTATTTAGTGCTATAAACGCCTCTTACTGCTTTTGCTGTATCCTAGAGTTTCTGATAACTTGTGTCATTGTTAACAATCATTTCAGAAAATTTTCAATTTTCATCTTGATTTCATTGTTAACCCAAAAATCACTCAGGAACAGATTAACTTCCATGTATTTATACAGTTTTGAGGATTACTCTTGGAATTGATTTTATTCTGCTGTGGTCTGAGAATATGGCTGATGTGATTTCAATTTTTAAGAAATTTATTGAGACTTGTTTTGTGGCTTACATATGATCTATTTTGGAGAATGTTCCATGTGCTGATAAGAAGAATGTACATTCTGCAGTTCTTGGGTAGTTCTTGAGTAGAATGCTCTGTAAATATCTCTTAGGTCAGTTTGTTCTAGAGTCCAGTATTTCTTTGTTGACTTTCTGCCTCAATGCTCTGTCTAGTGCTGCCAGTGGAGGGAAAGCCCTCTACCATTATTGTGTTTCTGTCTACCTCTGTTCTTGGGTCTAGTAGTTGCTTTATGAATCTGGGAGCTCTGGAGTTAGGTGCATATATATTTAGAATTATTTTATCTTCTTCATGAATGGATTCTTTTATCATTGTATAATGACTTTTTTTTTTTTTTTTTACTATTGTTGCCTTAATGTGTGTTTTATCTGATGTAAGAATAGTTCCTCCTGCTTGCTTTTGGTTTCTGTTTGCACGAAATATCTTTTTCTACCCTTTTCCCTTGGGTCTATAAGAATCCTTATGTGTTAGATGTGTCTCCTGAAGACAGCGGATGTTTGGTTTGTGACAATTTTATTCATTTTGCCAATCTGTATCTTTTAATGGAGCACTTAGACCATCTCCATTCAATGTTAGTATTGAGATGTGAGATACTATTCCAGTCATAGTGTTGATTGTTACCTAGATACTTTCTTTTCTTCATTGTGTTATTGTTTTATAAGTCCTGTGAATTTTATGTTTTCAGAAGTTTCTATCCTGGTGTGTATCAATCTTTTCTTTCAAGATTTAGAACTCCTTTTAGCATTTCTTGTAACATTGGTCTAATATTGACAAATTCGCTCAGCATTTGCTTGTCTGAGAAAGACGTTATTTCTCCTTCATTTATGAAACTTAGTTTTGCTGGATACAAAATTCTTGCCTGACAGTTATTCTGTTTAAGAAGACTAAAAAATGACCCCAATCTCTTCTGGTTTGTAAGGTTTCTGCTGAGAAGTCTGTTGTTAGTCTGATAAGTTTTCCTTAATAGGTTACCTGATGCTTTTGTCTCTCTGTTCTTAGAATTATTTCCTTCATGTTGACTTTAGATAATCTGATGACTATGTTCTTTGGTGACGTCCTTTTTGTAATGAGTCTTCCAGGACTTCTTTGAGCTTCTTTTATTTGGATGTCTACATTTTTAGCAAGGACAGGGAAGTTTTCCTCCACTATTCCCTCAAATAGGTTTTCCAAATTTTTTGTTTTTTCCTCTCCCTCAGGAAAACCTATAATTCTTTGTTTGTCTGTTTTGCATAATCCCATATTTGTTGGAGACTTTGTTTCTTTTAAATCTTTTTTCTTTATTTTTGTCTGATTGGGTTAATTTGAAAGCCTTGTCTTCAAGCTCTGAAATTGTTTCTTCTACTTAATCTAGTGTATTATTAACACTTTCCACTGCGTTTTGTAGTACCCTAAGTGTGTCTTTCATTTCTGGAAGTTCTGACTGGTTTTTTAAAATATCTATCACTTTAAAAAAAAATGTTCATTGATATCCTAATTTATTTTAATTTGTGTTGGTTTTTACCTTTATCTTGTATCTCCTTGAGTAAATTAATAATCAACCTTTTGAATTTTTATCTGGTATTTCAAAGATTTAATCTTGGTTTGAATCCACTGCTGGAGAGTTAGTGTGTTTTTTGGGAGGTGTTACAGAATCCTGTTTTTTCATATTGCCAGAATTATTTTTCTGGTTCCTTCTCATTTGGGTACACTATTTCTTCTCATTATTTTTGAATTTATTTTTCATTTAACTGGGGTTTTTATTTCTTTTATTCCCCTTGAGGGCATGACTTTAATGTTTATAATTTATTGTCACCTAGCTTTGGCTCTAGGTACTTTCAGTGGTGAAGATTCTGTATGAGTTTCTTGGTTATAGAGAATCTTTGTGTGATGTTTTTCTCAGATGCTCATTGTAGTAGTGATATGCTTGGTGTGTGAGCAGGTTCAGTGTTTCCTGTGGGGATTTTCAGTCTGGTTCACAGTATAGGCTGCTGCCCACTGCTTCTCTCAAAGGGTCTGTAGTTCCTTTCAGTTTTTCTGTTAAGTTCCTATGTTGCTTCTTGAAAAAAAAAGTTCAGAGCATTAATTTCTACACACTACTTTGTCTGAGTGGGAGAGGCATGCTAGCAATACCTCCAATCTGCTATCTTGGGTAAGGGGAGACTTAATCCTCCTTTACCCATTTTCTATAAAGCCTATTTTTGTCTGATATAAACATGAACACCCCTGATCTCTTTGGGTTACCATTTGAATGGAATACCTTTTTTCCATCCTTTTTTTTTTCTTTTTTGAGACGGAGTCTGGCTCTGTCACCCAGGCTGGAGTGCGGAGGCGCGATCTCGGCTCACTGCAAGCTCCGCCTCCCGGGTTCACGCCATTCTCCTGCCTCAGCCTCTCCGAGTAGCTGGGACTACAGGCGCCCGCCGCCACGCCCGGCTAATTTTTTTTGTATTTTTAGTAGAGACGGGGTTTCACCGTGGTCTCGATCTCCTGACCTCGTGATCCGCCCGCCTCGGCCTCCCAAAGTGCTGGGATTACAAGCGTGAGCCACCGCGCCCGGCCTTTTCCATCCTTTTACTTTCAGCCCGAGTATGTCCTTACATCTAAAGTGTCTTGTAGACAGCATATAGTTGGATCTTGTTCTTTTTTGATCCATTCAGCCAGTCTATGTCTTTTGACTGGGGAATTTAATCAATTTACATTTAAAGTAATTACTGATAGGTAAGAACTTACTATTATCATTTAATTGTGTTCTGTATGGCTAGTAGTGGTTTTGTCCCCCTTTGCGTGTCTTGCTGCCTTCCTTTCTATTTCATTGATTCTTCTGTAGTGACATGCTTTTCTTTCTCATTTTTTCCTGGTGCATCTACCATGGCTATTTCACCAGAGAGCTTTATATTTCCATATCCTTTCATGTTACTGTCTAGTATCCCTTTGTTTCAACCTGAAAAACTCCCTTTAACAATTCTTATAAGGCAGGCATAATGGTAATTAATTCCTTGCCTTTTGTTTATCCAGAAAGGTCTTTATTTATTCTTCACTTTTAAAAGTCTTGCCATATATACTATTCTTGGTTGTCAGTTTTTTTTCCTTCAGCACTTTGTGTAGATGAGGGGACATCAAAACTTTCATGGAAAATTGAATTAAAAGATAAAAATTAAAAATATGAACTTTATTTCTCGTCATAAGCTCCAAAAAGTTCCAGTACTCTTGTAAGTGATTATATCAACCATTTAGTACCATTTAGTGGGGGTCCTAGGAACTTAGCCATGTCAATGCAGTCTTTTTTACATTATTAAGTGAAGAAAAATGGACACCCTTTAGAGATGTTTTTAAATTAGGAGACAAAAAGAAGTCAAAAGGAATAAATCACAATTATAAGGTGGATGCCTAAAGATTCCCCATGGAAATTACTTAAAATTTGTCCCTGTTTGATGAGAGGAATGAGCAGAAGCACTGTCATGGCAGAGAACAACTCGCTGATGAAGCTGTCCCAGGCGTTTTTCTTCTAAAGCTTTGGGTTTCTCAAAACACTCTCATAATAAGCAGATGTTATTTTCTTTTTTATTTTTCTTTTTGGGATGGAGGCAGAGGTTATTTTCTTTTGACCCTCCAGAAAGTCAACAAGGAAAATGCCTTGAATATCTCATAAAACTGTTGCCATGACTTTTGCTCTTCACCATGTGCCCCTCTTGGTAGCCATTGCTTTGATTGTGCTTTGTCTTCAGGATTGTACTGCCAAAGCCATGTTTCATCTGCTGTTACAATTCTTTCAAGAAATGCTTTAGGATCTCAATGCCAATTGTTTGAATTTTTCACTGAAAGTTCTTGTGTGCAGCTAATCTTAGCACAACAGTTTTGGCACCCATTGAGTGGAAAGTTTGTTCAACTTTGATTTTTTAGTCAGAATTGTGTAAGCTAAACCAATTGAGATGCCTATGGTGTTTGGCTATTGCTTCTGCTGTGAATTGTTGGCCCTCTTCAGTTAGGCATGAATGAGATGAATTTTTTCCTCATAAATTGATGTGGATGGTCGGCTGCCATGGGCCTCATCTTCATCGTCATCTCGTCCCTTCTTAAAATGAATTATCCATTTGAAAGCAGCTGATTTCTTTGGCGTACTATTCCCATAAACTTTTTGTAAAGTATCAATAATTTCACTATTCTTCCACCATGCTTCACCATAAATTTTATATTTGTTCTTGCCTCAATAATAGCAGAATATATGTTGCTCTGGATAGGGACTCTTTTCAAACTGATGTCTTATCCAAATCAGCAAGAGTTTATTTTAGTGCCAAGAAAATGTTTGAAATCCATGCATAGTATTTTTCATAATACATACTGTCCATGAACTTTTTGAAGATCCCTCACATAATCTCATTCCACTCTGTCCTGCGATGCTTCCACTGAGAAATCTTTGATATTCTTATAGAAAGTCTCTGTATATACCACATTGCCTTTCTCCTGTTGCCCTTAAGATTTTTGTTTTTGGAAAGTTTGATTATAATGTGTCTTAGTGTGAATTTCTTTATTTTGATCATGACTGTAGTCCTTTGAGCTTCTTAAATTTGGGTATCTATTTCCTTTTTCACATTTGGAAGGTTTTGGCTATTGTAGTTTGAAAAATATTCTGTCCCTCATTTCCTCTATATTCCTCTTCTGAAATTCATGTAATGCATATATTGTTTCACATGATGGTGCCCCATAAGTCCCTTAGGCTTTCTTCATTTTTCCTTTTTCTTTTTGTTCCTCTGACTCAATAATTTCAAATGACCTGTCTTTGAGTTTGCTGATTCTTTCTCTTGCTTAATAAAGTCTACTATTGATCCCCTATAGTAATTTTTTTTTTCAAATCAGTTACTGTATTCTTAAGCTTCAGAATTCCTGTTTGGTTATTTAGAATTCCTGTTTGGTTATTTAGAATTCCTGTTTGGACCTTTACAGTTTCTATCTCTTAATTGATATTCTCATTTTATTCAGTTTCATTGTATATGTTTTCTTGTAGTGCACTAATTTAAAATGTTTCTTTTAAACTAATTGTCAGGTAATTCACAGATCTCCATTTCTTTTGGGTCAGTTTATGGACAGTTATTTTGTTCTTCTGATTGGGCCATACTTTCCCTGTTTCTTTGTGTGCCTTATATTTTGTTGTAATTTTTGTATTTGAATAAACAGTCACCTCTTCCAGTCTTTACAGACTGGTTTTGGATGGAAAAAGACCTTCACCAATCAGCCCAGCTAGAGATTCTGGCGGTCTCTCAAACCTTTTACAGAGATGAATTTTTTCTGAGCCTATGTGTGTAATTTCACAACCAGAGTAAGTTTGCTGGATTCTTTTTCAGGAGTTTATAGTCTCTTGCACCCTCTGGTGTCTGTCTGCAGTACTACGGGTATTTTGGTGCTGCCACCAACCGCTGAGCTCTCTTGTTCTCAGCAGCCCCCAGGCAACCAAAGTATGCCTATTCCTCATCAGCACTCCAAGTCAAGCAAGGCAGAAACCAGTCACTTGAGTAGTCTCAAAAAGCCAGCACATTGGACATAATTCCATTTTACTCTTTTTCTCCCAAGGGAGAAACCAGTCACTGGACTTTTCTTCCTCATCATTAGCTGTGGTGGCTTGGGGAAGGGGCCGACCCAAATGAAATGAAACAGCTTTTCTTACCTGTTTCAAAACCATGGTTCTTGGTTTTAAACTGGAGTTCTGTGACTTCATAACTGATTTCTGGCCTTCTCATAAAGGCTTTATTGGACCATATATTGTTAAGTCAGTGTTTCTGTAGGGGTAGAAGCCTGGTGCTTCCTATTCCTCCATCTTGCTGACTGCAGACAGGCTTATTTTTGTAATCTCACAAAGCATTCTCTACATGAAGAATTTACAGTACGGAAGTTTCTTTGATTTAGAACAAAGGTATGAAATATCTTAAACATCCATTTCCGCCTCTCCCTTTCTGATTTTTTTTTTTTGCATTTAAAGTATACAAAGACATTGTACTGGACACACAATCTTATATACCATCTCACCTTCATCTCTGATTCCAGTCAGGCTACAGTAAACAGTTCTGCATAGGTATCAACCCACTTTGGGGTAACAATGTCTCATCTCAATCTTACACTAAACATACTTCTTTTATTCCTTCCCTAGGAGCTTGTTAGATGTCTATAGGTCTAAGTCTTAAGTGTATTAACACAGAATCACAGGAAAGGCAGGTCCCAGAAGGCAACTCTTGACTCTCCTCAAGGAGGGAACAGAAGCTGACAGACCAATGCCTCTCTTTTTAATCCCTTAGGTGGACAATTTAGGGATATAGCTTCTGGGCCTCACCAGAAGTAGTAGTCATCCTCAGAAGTAACAAACTAGATAGTGCATCATTGTATTGGCTTTGCCTTTTTCTCTTTGGTTCTTCAATTCCCTCATTTCACTTCTTGGTCTTGTGCAGTGGAGGTACGTGACTCAGGCTATGATGTACATTAATCAGGGCCTTATTCTATATGATCTCCTTTTGTTTTCTGTTTAAAAATACATATAGGTTTCCTCTCTTACACTAGATTATATCCCTTTTAAAGGTAAAGGGCCTCATTTAATTCTGCAGTCCCATAATATGCACTCATGATTTTTGTCCAATACATGCAACAATTTCCCATCGTAGATGGCCTCACTAGTCCCAAACGATTTAAAATGAAAAAAAAACTTTCACAAGCTTGAAAGCTAATCATTTATGCAAAACTTTTAAAATTCAGATCCATTTTAATAATGTTTTGTTGCTAAAGCCCAGTTTTTTGACTTGGTCAAATATGCTTTACTTAGATAATGCATCTCAGATATCCATTTACTGATAGTAAATATATTTTTGAAGGTAATCTTTCTGTGTAGGTAATAAGTGCCAACAATGTTTTAGTAAATTATAGGTCCCTGAAGAAAAATTCTATGACAATCTCAGGTTTTCTTTTCCTATATAAAATGTTTAATTAAAAAAAATCCGCCCAGATTAAAATAAACATTTCTTTACATGATTCCTCCTGCAACACTCAAGCCAAACACACATTTCTCTGGCTTGAAGTTAAATCATTATATGAAATAACTAAAAAAGATAAAATCTTACCAAAATATTGCCTTTAAGTGATGCTTTTAACAAACAAACAAAAAAAGCTCATAATATGATAAAGGGATCAACTCAGAACATAGATAATACAAGATTTAGTGGTCTTCTGTGCAGAATAAGAGAAATACTGTGTTAGTTCTCAATAATCAACAACCAACGAAAACAATTCTGAAAATACCTGAAATCTGGACAGATACGGATGTATTTTTTAATTGAAATTTTACCCTAATGCACAACATTACATTTTCCTGCCCTGCAACTCTAGTGGCTTAGATGCTAGATATCAATACTGGCACATGAAGCTTGATAACTGGACATATTAGCAGAGGAAAAGGAAAATGTGACAAAAAGATCCTACTTGAGGAAGCATAAAATCTGTTGTTCACCTTAACACCAACAAGTCTCAACTATGATTTACACTGTAATCTCTGCTCAATTACCATAGAAAATCCTAAATTAGCTAAGCTCTAGCCCACAGAATTCAGGGTGTCGCAAATTTGACTGCCAAGATGTTAGAAAACAGAGCTTGTGGTTAGCTCTCTGACGAGTACTTCCTTCTCCAAAATCGGGACACTTCAACTATCCTCTCTTTCTACCACATTTCCCATTTGCTGTGAATGTTCAGGTGTGGTATAGATCAAGGCAAATCCCTACCAAAGCTACTCATGTATGGAGAACCAACTCAGCTTCTAATACCACGTTCAAAGTACCATTGGGTTTGTATTGTTTACTGTGCAGAAGACCTGGAATCCTGGAGCTGAAAGAGATTTTAAGGGGCATCTAATCCAAAACCCTGAGAGGTTGTCCAAGGTGGCGAAGTCAGCGGCAAGACTGGGTCATGAACTCAGGGCACCTGATTCCTAATCAACATTTTGTGGGGTAAGTGGTTTATTTCCCTCTAACCCAAAATAACTCAATGATAATTTTAGTGCAGTGAGCAAGCTAACATAAAAGGCTATTCTTATTTTTGAGAATGGATTATCTCTTATCTAAGAAGCTTTGAAATCACATTTAAATAAGTATGTAGAGATATATTATTCTAAGAACAAGATAACTCAGTGTCCGCAACTAAATAAACTGAAATTATATTAACCTTGGCAAATTTCAATTTATAAAACTAATCCAGGTTAGATACAAATATAATTAACATTAACCTCGCTTGAATTAAGTTTTGCATACCCTCATTCAAAACTCCACACTAATGTACTATCACTAAAAGTAAAACATTCTACATACTGCCTAGATTGAGGGTGAAGACAGATCATCTTGCATATGGAGAACCGCTCTGCCTTACTTGGGTAAGGCAGAACTGTTTGGCATTTTCTAAGGCCAAGCACGTGACTTTGCTTTAAAGCTCCATTCCATGAGGTCAATGCCAGGTCCGCCAGCCCAAAATGAAACAAACTTTTTAATCCAGATCCATCATGGGTCATTTATTCTATAAACATAGTCCAGATATTTTCACAGCTCTGGGCCAGACGCCACAGAGGAACAGAATATGAATTTGAAAAATACCAACTATTTACAGGGCACCACTTGTGTGCCAGCCTTACAAATGTTATCATAACCCTACATGAGACATATTATTATTCTGTTTTGTAAAGGGAGAAACTGAGAAAACATAACCAAAGCTAGCAGAAGGCAGAGCTTTGGAAAACCTGCATTCTCACTGAGAATTCTAACCCACCCCTGAGCCTGACATCGAGCTCCTCTGCATTTCAGCAGGGCACTCAAGAAGCAATGTAGATGTGTGGTATTATTTCTGAGGGATCTGTTCTGTTCCATTGGTCTATATCTACAACCATCTGATCTTTGACAAACCTGACAAAAACAAGAAACGGGGAAAGGATTCCCTATTTAATAAATGGTGCTGGGAAAACTGGCTAGCCAAATGTAGAAAGCTGAAACTGGATCCCTTCCTTACACCTTATACAAAAACTAATTCAAGATGGATTAAAGACTTAAATGTTAGACCTAAAACCATATAAACCCTAAAAGAAAACCTAGGCAATACCATTCAGGACACAGGCATGGGCAAGGACTTCATGACTAAAACACAAAAAGCAATGGCAACAAAAGCCAAAATTGACAAATGGGATCTAATTAAACTAAAGAGCTTCTGCACAGCAAAAGAAACTACCATAAGAGTGAACAGGCAGCCTACAGAATAGGAGAAAATTTTTACAATCTACGCATCTGACAAAGGGCTAATATCCAGAATCTACAAAGAACTTAAACAAATTTACAGGAAAAAATCAAACAACCCCATCAAAAAGTGGGCCAAGGATATGAACAGACACTTCTCAAAAGACATTTATGCAGCCAAAAGACACATGAAAAACTGCTCATCATCACTGGCAATCAGAGAAATGCAAATCAAAACCACAATGAGACACCATCTCACACCAGTTAGAATGGCAATCATTAAAAAGTCAGGAAACAGCAGGTGTTGGAGAGGATGTGGAGAAATAGAAACACTTTTACATTGTTAGTGGGACTGTAAACTAGTTCAACCATTGTGGAAGACAATGTGGTGATTCTTCAAGGATCTAGAACTAGAAATACCATTTGACCCAGCCATCCCATTACTGGGTATACACCCAAAGGATTATAAATCATGCTGCTATAAAGGCACATGCACATGTATGTTTATTGTGGCACTATTCACAAAAGCAAAGACTTGGAACCAACCCAAATGTCCATCAATGATAGACTAGATTAAGAAAATGTGGCACATATACACCACGGAATACCATGCAGCCATAAAAAAGGATGAGTTCATGTCCTTTGTAGGGACATGGATGAAGCTGGAAACCATCATTCTGAGCAAACTATCGCAAGGACAGAAAACCAAACACCGCATGTTCTCACTCATAGGTGAGAATTGAACAATGAGAACACTTGGACACAGGGTGGGGAACATCACACACTGGGGCCTCTCGTGGGGTTGGAGGAGCAGGGAGGGACAGCATTAGGAGATATACCTAATGTAAATGACGAGTTAATGGGTGCAGCACACCAACATGACACATGTATACATATGTAACAAATCTGTAGGTTGTTCACATGTACCCTAGAACTTAAATTAAAAAAAAAAAGAAACAATGTAACCTATTCCAGAGGGTGATTTGTCATCCTAAACTCAGCTATGATACATCTCCACAACATACAAAAATCTAGACCCTACAACAACCCTAAGTGGAAAACTAGTGTCTAGATCTACTTGGAATTCCAAAAAGAAATCAGGGCTCCAAATTTAAAGTGTTTACAGCTTTTTTTTTTTCCCTATAAAATACAGATTCCAATGGGCATCTCTATGTCATGAGTTGTTGCTGAGAGGCTGAGATGACCGCACAGGCATAAATCACCAAAGACAACGCCCCACACAAAGTAAGAGATAATACAAACTGGCTGCTGCTTTTGCAATTACCATCACTCTTCAGTACTCAGATTCCTCAAATTTCTTCCTCAGAATACAGTCACAAAGAAAAAAAAGCCATGTAATCACGTTCATTATTAGATAGTTCATAACTGTAAAAAAATTTTTTCAACCAAAGGTACTATTATTCAACCACAGAATTTTAATTCCGAAAACTGCTTAGAAATACAGAAAACATTTAATAGATTAAAATGCTGAATACAAAGCAGTAAATACTATATCAGCAACTACGTAAACTCTAATTCAAGGCAGAAAAATGAAAATGGTTGTTAGGATGGTGAGATTACTGATGATTATTTTTCTTTTTAAAAAGCTTCCTCGTATTGCTTTAAAAATTTTTGTTGTTTTTTTGTTTTTATTATACTTTAAGTTTTAGGGTACAAGTGCACAACGTGCAGGTTAGTTACATATGTATACATGTGCCATGTTGGTGTGCTGCACCCATTAACTCATTATGTAACGTTAGGTATATCTCCTAATGCTATCCCTCCCCCAACCCCCCACCCCACAACAGGCCCCAGGGTATGATGTTCCCCTTCCTGTGTCCATGTGTTCTCATTGTTCAGTTCCCACCTAAGAGTGAGAACATGTGGTGTTTGGTTTTTTGTTCTTGCGACAGTTTGCTAAGAATGATGGTTTCCAGCTTCATCCACGTCCCTACAAAGGACATGAACTCATCATTTTTTATGGCTGCATAGTATTCCATGGTGTATATGTGCCACATTTTCTTAATCTAGTCTATCATTGTTGGACATTTGGCTTGGTTCCAAGTCTTTGCTATTGTGAATAGTGCCGCAATAAACATATCTGTGCATGTATTTTTATAGTAGCACGATTTATAATCCTTTGGGTATATACCCAGTAATGAGATGGCTGGGTCAAATGGTATTTCTAGTTCTAGATCCCTGAGGAATCGCCACACTGACTTCCATAATAGTTGAACTAGCTTACAGTCCCACCAACAGTGTAAAAGTATTCCTATTTCTCCACATCCTCTCCAGCACCTGTTGTTTCCTGACTTTTTAATGATTGCCACTCTAACTGGTGTGAGATGGTATCTCATTGTGGTTTTGATTTGCATTTCTCTGATGGCCAGTGATGATGAGCATTTTTTCATGTGTCTTTTGGCTGCATAAATGTCTTCTTTGGAGAAGTGTCTGTTCATATCCTTGGCCCACTTTTTGATGGGGTTGTTTGTTTTTTTCTTGTAAATTTGTTTGAGTTCATTGTAGATTCTGGATATTAGCCCTTTGTCAGATGAGTAGATTGCAAAAAATTTTTCCCATTCTGTAGGTTGCCTGCTCACTCTGATGCTAGTTTCTTTTGCTGTGCAGAAGCTCTTTAGTTTAATTAGATCCCGTTTGTCAATTTTGGCTTTTGTTGCCATTGCTTTTGGTGTTTTAGACATGAAGTCCTTGCCCATGCCTATGTCCTGAATGGTATTGCCTAGGTTTTCTTCTAGGGTTTTTATGGGTTTAGGTCCACATTTAAGTCTTTAATCCATCTTGAATTAATTTTTGTATAAGGTGTAAGGAAGGGATCCATTTTCAGCTTTCTACATATGGCTAGCCAGTTTTCCTAGCACCATTTAACAAATACGGAATCCTTTCCCCATTGCTTGTTTTTGTCAGCTTTGTCAAAGATCAGATGGTTGTAGACATGCAGCATTATTTCTGAGGGCTCTGTTCTGTTCCGTTGGTCTATCTCTCTGTTTTGGTACCAGTACCATGCTGTTTTGGTTACTGTAGCCTTGTAGTATAGTTTGAAGTCAGGTAGTGTGATGCCTCCACCTTTGTTCTTTTGGCTTAGGATTGACTTGGCAATGCAGGCTCTTTTTTGGTTCCATATGAACTTTAAAGTAGTTTTTTCCAATTCTGTGAAGAAAGGCATTGGTAGCTTGATGGGGATGGCATTGAATCTATAAATTACCTTGGGCAGTATGGCCATTTTCATAATATTGATTCTTCCTACCCATGAGCATGGAATGTTCTTCCATTTGTTTGTATCCTCTTTTATTTCATTGAACAGTGCTTTGTAGTTCTCCTTGAAGAGGTCCTTCACGTCCCTTGTAAGTTGGATTCCTAGGTATTTCATTCTCTTTGAAGCAATTGTGAATGGGAGTTCACTCATGATTTGGCTCTCTGTTTGACTGTTATTGGTGTATAAGAACGCTTGTAATTTTTGCACATTGATTTTGTATCCTGAGACTTGCTGAAGTTGCTTATCAGCTTAAGGAGATTTTGCGCTGAGATGATGGGGTTTTCTAGATATACAATCATGTCATCTGCAAACAGGGACAATTTGACTTCCTCTTTTCCTAATTGAATACCCTTTATTTCCTTCTCCTGCCTGATTGCCCTGGCCAGAACTTCCAACACTATGTTGAATAGGAGTGGTGAGAGAGGGCATCCCTGTCTTGTGCCAGTTTTCAGATGGAATGCTTCCAGCTTTTGCCCATTCAGTATGATATTGGCTGTGGGTTTGTCATAGATAGCTCTTATTATTTTGAGATACATCCCATCAATACCTAATTTATTGAGAGTTTTTAGCACGAAGAGTTGTTGAATTTTGTCAAAGGCCTTTTCTGCATCTATTGAGATAATCATGTGGTTTTTGTCTTTGGTTCTGTTTATGTGCTGGATTACGTTTATTGATTTTCATATGTTGAACCAGCCTTGCATCCTAGGGATGAAGCCAACTTGATTGTGGTGGATAAGCTTTTTGATGTGCTGCTGGATTCGGTTTGCCAGTATTTTATTGAGGATTTTTGCATTGATGTTCATCAGGGATATTGGCCTAAAATTCTCTTTTTTTGTTGTATCTCTGCCAGGCTTTGGTATCAGCATGATGCTGGCCTCATAAAATGAGTTAGGGAGGATTCCCTCTTTTTCTATTGATTGGAATAGTTTCAGAAGGAATGGTTCCAGTTCCTCCTTGTACCTCTGGTAGAATTCAGCTGTGAATCCATCAGGTCCTGGGCTTTTTTTGGCTGGTACGCTATTAATTATTGCCACAATTTCAGAGCCTGTTATTGGTCTATTCAG